>NW_024093173.1:0-12934 GCF_014356525.2 Nilaparvata lugens | reverse complement strand
TTAATAGGTGAAATAAAAAAAACAAATGAACTAAATAATGCTGGAGAATTATAATATTTTTGATTCTAAAAAAATTAATTTTCATCAGATAGAAAGATCATCACGGAACTGGATGAATTAAATCATATCAAATCAAATCAATTTATTGCCATTCTTTTTTTTACAAACAAGTGAAAACAAAAACATTCTTATAATGTTATAATAATTATAATCTAAACTAATTAAAAAAAAATATCAACGAATGTTTTCTTTTATTTTATATTGAAATAATGGGCTCTCCAGAAAAGCTAATGCTTGAGCTCTGGAAGAGAATGGAATACAAATTAAAACGTGATCAGTTCACGTTAACATTTAAAACAGTTGAATCAGGTACTTGTGGATGAGGAATACCGCGTGAGGTCTACTGTTCACAGAACTACTAGTAAATAAGGTATCCTTGAAATCTTGATAAAATTCGCTAACTTTTTACTTGAATAACAGATAACTTGAAAACCAGCCAATAGATATAGGAGGCTGTAGAAAAAATAAACGTGGCAACTATTCCGTACTATAATTCCAACGTGAATCTCTACTGGAACCACCCTCTCTAAGGGAGAGAAGCCCCTGGCTAAACATCCTTGTGTGACCTCACTTCAACCCTCCCCCCACAAACCACAACTCTCTCCATGCAGTCCCCCGTCCAGCTTTTCGGGTTTTTTGTTTGGCGCAGTGTACCCTTCCTCAAACACCCCTCACCCCCTGACCATTAAACAACGTGTCAGAGCAATTTCCAATAGCTTTACAGCCTATATGTATACAGCAGCTTTCCATATTATCCTTATTAGTTTATATATTTTCATCTTACCCCTCACTCTCTGATTCTCTGAAACCCACACTCTCTCACTCCTTTCTCACACTCTCTCTCTCCTCTGCATCTCTCTGTACAGCATTCCATACATAAGACCACCTTGTTCCAAGTGATTAATGTTTGTGATATCAAAACTTAGCACAATATCAATGACATGGCTTTGATGGTATTGGCTAGTAGTATACATGCTTATGAATATGTTCGCCTGTTACATAGCTTGTGTTGTGGGATGGGCTTAAAAGTTATGTAGCCCAACCATGTAAATCTAACCATAGGTAAGATTCAATTCAAACTGTCATCTTTTCTCATAGAAAACAAAATAGTTACCATTAATCCAGTGTTGACAGCTTGAAGAGAACCAACTCTAGTAATGAAATATGTATTTATGGGTAAGTGGTTGATTTGCTAAAGTATCTGTTTCATTCTAAAGTTGATATCGGGGACTGAGCTTCGCTCTGGAGTACAAAAGTATAAAAATCTGGTGTGCGCCACACACTTCCTTGCCATTATGAAATTTAACCTGACGTCAGTGTTCATGCGCATTCTCAAGTTACTATTCAAAGATCCGAGCAGCTGGTGACAGGGACAATAACGCTGGAGACACACGAAGTCTGCTATCTCTTCATAGTGAAGATTTTATAGAATCAACAGTTACCAAACTGTTTGCAATTGAAATAATAACATTTTTTTCGAATTCGAGCTTATTTAAGCTGAAATTTTTTTTTTATTATTTTAGGTGAAAATGTTAATGAACATTAATTGTAGAGATGTTCATGTAGAGATGAAAACCCTGTTTTGACAACATTTTTGCCATTTATCCGCCATCTTGAAAATTGCATCAGATCGAAAATGTTCGTGTCGGATCCTTAAAGGGGACGGACCTCAAGTTCCAAATTTCAAGTCATTCCGTTTATTGGGAGATGAGATATCGTGTACACAGACGCGCATACACTCATATACACACACCACACACACACACACACCAACACACACACACACCACACACACACACACACACACACACACACCACACAACAGACCATAAATTGTATGATAAATTGGAAATGGGACAGTTTTGGCATGACCTGTTGTGCCTTTCCTCATGTCAAGTATTTTACACAATGTGAATAAATAAATAAATAAATACCCAAAAACCACTTTTTTGGACTCAGGGGACCTGAAACGTATAGAAATTTAGAAATGGGGGTACCTTAATTTTTTGGGAAAGCACTTTCCTTACCTATGGTAATAGGGCAAGGAAAGTAATACATGTATTTCGAAAGAAGAAATTATAAATATGCATAGTTCATACAGAAATGTTCCAATCAAAAAATGATCAAAAATGATCAAAAATGATCCAATCACAGTGAATTGAGATTAATTCCCAGAGGAATGCAGAACTTCCATCACAAAGGCACGGTGCACTAAAGCCGGTTAAATTTTATCTGAATAATTACACGTGAACATATCAGAGAAGACCATTTCAAAAAGATGGATCTACTGGAATTAATAGGATTGAAAATAACCCGACTTTTTTGCACCGACACTAAGTACCTGTTGAATGATTACAAAAGTTAAACAGCGAGTAATAATTGGACACAGTCCCACACCACGAACTCGCTCACTCACTTCCATCATCAACAGACGACGAAATAATTAATAATTATCAGCTGTTTTTCCAAGGATGAATAGTCATTATCCTTGTAATGTCTTCAGCGAGTTTTCCCAGGTATGAGACTAGTGCAATCGAGTTTTTATATTATAAACCTACTATGTTTGAATTTCGTGAGAATCGATGAAACAATGCAGTATAAGATACAAGATAAATTCAAGGCTTTTTAAACTATTTCAATGATTCTTGACCCTAGGTAGCAATAAACTAAACATATATCATATATAAAGAAAATATAAAAAACTGAGTACCCTATTTTAATTTACTAATATTTAATTTAGTCACGACATGTCTCGGCTACACAGAGTGGGCTACATCGGCTACATGATTTCGATACGGAATTCAAGAAAAAAAGAATAGCGTAAACCGCATATCGATATCTCAAAACGTTTCGAAGATTTCATGAATTAATCAATACTATTCAAAGCAAAAAGGAGAGAAAAAAGTCTGAGAACGGCATATTATCTCATAAAACAATGTGATTCCAAGGTAGATGTGATTGGGAATCCTATCAAATTGAGAATACTACTTCACGATGACTTTAGAAATCTGGTCCACCATCTTGGATCCGTAATTTTGAATGCAACATGATTTCGATACAGAATTCTACGAAAAAATGAATGGTGGAAACCGCACATCGATATCTCAAACCGTTTAGAAGATATTCATATTATAATCATACCATTATGTATTCATTTCTGTTTGCATGGTATTGATTAATATGGAATATCTTCGAAACGGTTTGAGATATCGATGTGCGGTTTCCACCATTCATTTTTTTTCTTATAATTCCGTATCACAAAAAACATGTATCGCATGACCACCTTCTATTAAAAAATAAAGTGCATTCAATATGGCGGACCAGATTATTAAAGTCATAGTAAGTAGTATTTAGATTTGAGTAGGATCCCCATCCACACCCACCTTCAAATTACCTTTTCCTCCACCTACTGTCTAAAGTACTTACTTTACTCCTGAAACCTAATACTAAAGTGTCACTTTTGGCTCTCGGTAGTAAAAAACAGAAAAACTCCCTAGGGAGTAAAAGTGACTCCATTTAAATAACATGGGGAGCATCTCTATTTTGAAACTTACCTTGTAATAGGTTAGAAGGTCTAAGCTCAGTGAGAAAGCATAATAGAGGTGTCTGTCATTGAGTCAACTGAATTCAATACCACAACCAGAAATTTGATTACTCATGAAATATATGTTGTATGATAATTATTATATTCTTATATTAGTAGACGATAAAAATTTATACAATTTTTAAAAATGTTATTCTATTCAAGATACCAGCAACAAATATTTTTGATCTGCAATTCAAATCTGAACCGCGTGATCTGGAGTCAGCATTTTTGGTAGCTGCTCAGCTGACATAATTGTTACAACTTTTGCCGATAGATAGCGCAACGGCAGTGCCAATCAGACGACCGGTTTTTAGGTTTTAGATTTAGGTTTGTTGTTAGGAATCATTGTCACAATACGTAAGTTATTAGAATGATTTTATTTGCAGTTCTATAAAAAATGTAGATGGAGGAAAATGTTGTGTACATCACGAGCGAAAAATACTTTTTCTCCTCAAGAAAATTGCTGCCCTCGGCTTCGCTTCGGGCTTCAAACTTTTTCCCACAGGGAGAAAAAGTCGTACTTTTCACTTAGATATACAAATAACTTTGTGTATGAGAGAGCCGTTCTCAGACTTTTCACCCACTCTGTATAAGCCAAGACATGTCGTGACGAAATATTTTTAAATAGGGTACTCAGATTAATATTTTTATTCATATTAAAGTAGCCCTGGAAAAAAGACAATAATATCATATATATATATATATATATATATATATAGGAATGGAACGTAAACTATTTATTTTCGTATATTATCAGTCCATCCATCAACTATCCTGATTGTAAAGCATTACAATAGGTTTTTATTTCAATTGTAATATTTGTGTTTTTGCGACAAATGAAGTTTTCTTTTCTATTTCGGTTCTATCCTAGATATTGTCTGCTTCACCGTTTGTCATGGGTTCGATTCCCTGTTTTGTTTGATTCATTTCTCTTATCCTCAATCATATCTAGTCACTACATTGTGATTGAATTGATAAAAAAATCACGATGAAATCATGGAATTTATCCAATCACAAATCTTGACTGACCTGAAGATCCATATTTTATTACAGCATTTACTCTATTGATTCCCATTAAATTAATCAATAATTCAGTTGAATCAATATTGAATTGATCACTAATGCAATAATATAATAATAATAATATCGTGTGACCTGGCTGGCTCAGGTCTGGTGTCAGAGTTTTCAGGTCGCAACTGATCAATTTCAGGGCCTCTGACATGACCTAACGACTGCTTTTTAGGCCCGGACCGACGGCTTAACGAGTTCATCCGAAATAGAAACACGGGAGTGGCCCGATATAAATATCTTGCCCGGCCGGGATTTGAACCCGGGCCTCTGAATCATTAAGCCAGCATCTGATCCACTCGACTACGGCCACTCCCGATTTCTTGACTAATGCAATCATGGAATTAGTCAATCAGTGATTGTAACAGTTTTATCAACTCATGCAAAATCTGCATAATTTATACATCATATTAATTTTTCAAACCATATATTCTGTAGTAATTTAATTGAATTGACGTTAAATCGTCGGTACCGGCTGCCTAAAAAGCAGTCGTTAGGTTATGTCTGAGGCCCTGAAATTGATCAGTTGCGACCTGAAAACTCTGACACCAGACCTCAGCCAGCCAGGTCACTCGATATTATCATTATTAATTGAATCTCTTAGGAAAAACATTTTTGGGAGAAACAAGCAGTTTGCTCAAGGAGCTCCCTTCTAATTATATTTATTGGTGGATGACAATTTCGATTTCAACTGAGAGATTCTCAACGTCGACCAATCACGTGCTAGTAGGCCTACTACTTGTACAAGACCACGCCCAAAACGCGCTCTCATTGGCTGATGATATTACGTCATCGTGAAGCTTCTATTCTGTTGCACGATAGTATTCAAATAATGAGAACATTATTTCTTTAGCCTCTATCATATTCAAATGATGCAATATCGATTCTAATCATGTGAAGCTCTCTCACTTTTTGAATTGGAGTTTTGAGTTTGATTGTATACCTGTATACTAATATAATACTTTTTTAGTAAATACCAATCTGGAGATTGGAGATGGAGATGAGAAGAAGGGGAAGAAGGAGAAGAAGAAGAAGAAGAGAAGAAGAAGAAGAAGAAGAAGAAGAAGAAGAAGAAGAAGAAGAGAAGAAGAAGAAGAGAAGAAGAAGAAGAAGGAAGAAGTAGTAACAGTGTACGTCTCTGTAGAAGATACAGTGAAGCTGAAGATATTATTTCCCTGTTTTTTTGTGGGACTATAAATGATTGCTCGCTCGGAAGGACTGGGTGGGACCGTGGGAGTAGTCACTTTTAAACGCATGATAATAATATTTTCACGTACCGGACACGTACACTGATGGGCTACTGATATATGTGGGAATCCAGCATTAGATAAAAAAACAAGGTGATGAGAGGAGTGGAGAGGAAGAAGAAGTAGAAGAATGGGAAGAGAGAAAGGTGATGAAGAAGAAGAACCGAAAAAAAGATGAAAACAAGAACAACAGGACAAAGATAAAAAGAAGAAGAAGAACAAGAGATGAGAGATAATAATATCAAAGACGTAGGTGGAGATGAAGGAGGTGGATAAGGGAAAGAAGGGTGAGATGAGGAAGAGAGGAAGACGATGATGGTGATGAATAGAAGAAGAAAAAGATTGTATAGTGGGAAATGAAGAGGTTATAAAAGGTGGAAGAGGAAGAGTACTGAAAAGAAGAGCCGAAAAAATAGATGTAGGAGGAGAGGAGGTGGAGGAGGAGGAGAGAAGGAAGAGGAGGAGAAGAAGGAAGAGGAGGAGGAGGAAGAGAAGAAGATGAGGAGTGTGGGGTGGCGTTGGCGTTGGGGGCGGCGGGGAGGTGGGGGCGGTGAGGTGCGCCGCCGGCCCCAGCCGATGAAGACTGCCCCCGGGGCCACGGGGGCCACTAACGGGGGGCCAACCAACGGTAACGGGGGCGCCCCCAACGGACCACAACGCAAGCAGTGCTGTCTCTGCTGGTGCTGCTGCTGTAGTTGTTCTTGGTCAGTACTAAAACTATTCAAACTTTTTGTAGAAAATAATCATAGTAAATTTCACAAACAAGCTGCTTTGAATTTAAAACTCCACTGCAGTGGAAACTCTTACTTTTTAGCAGTGACTACGTTTTGGCCTGTTGTTGGTCATCTTAAAGGTGCGTACAGATATACGCGCCTCGAACATGAGCAATTCACTTTTAATCAGCTGACTATATCTGTATTTTTACAGAAACAGTAAGATACAGATATAAAAAGCTTGGCATCAGCTGATAAAAGTGAATTGCTTATGTTCGCGGCGCGTATATCTGTACGCACCTTTAGACTGATGAAACTGACTCTTGTAGGATACCAGTACTATCTGTCTTCTACTCTGAGATTTTTAATTTATTCTTCTGACCACAAATATAATAATATTGTAATATTTATTTTCTAAGCCACATAATGGAATTCATTATTCAATAATTAGGCTACTTATATATTTTAGTGCTTCAAATTACACTTTTGAATTACTTTCCCTTTTCATTTATACTATGTTTATTTATATTTCCTTTCATATGTATATTCATTCTTGTTTCATCTATTCATTTCTTCATTGAAATTTTTTATATTGGAAATTAATATCGATACTCGCTGCCAGCACTCAAACTTCGGTTTTGCAGGCAGCACCTAACATGTTATTTTGTTTTGACAAAGTTGTTTTTCGTGTATATTTAAATATTGATCAATATGTTTTTTTTTCTTTTCAACTTTGTATTGAGGATTATTATTTTTGTTGTGGTGAAATAAAATTTGATTTGATTTCATCAATAACCTTAAAGCATCAGTTACTCAGTCTGAGGTTAATCAACAACAGGTAAAACGTAAGTAAGTGTTTCCTGTTTCCACTTCAAAAGTATTTTTAATTCAATGATTAGTTTTTACTTTGCTGTCCTTGTCTGTCATCAGACAAAGCAGGTAACTTCATTCTTTCCCGAATCCGCACCGTTGATGACAGACAAGGATAGCAACCAATGTTAATCGTTAATCAGATGCTAACGTTATAAATGAATTTCGTAAATCTCATAATAAACTGAAAATATGAATGAAAAAAGCTCCTTTACAACTCTAACTTGAGGTAGTAAGGGAAGGAGTTCTAAAATAAAATCTAATTGAAATAAAAGCTCTCAATCATGATGTGTTCAGGTAAGCTCCTGCTGTCTTATTGCATTCAAATCCAATAGCTAATTGAGATCAAAATCAAAGTATCCTTGTTTGAAAATATTACAAAATTTCAAAGAATGTAACAAGACGAAAAGTCACATTTCGGCATTCCATCATTAGTGAATAGGTTCACTAGTAATAAAGTACATTCTCACACAATTCTCATAATATACAAATATAATATCTAAATATTTATTTTTTGTCATGCTTCAGGAATAAATGGTAAGTGGTATAAGGAATGTCTCAAAACTTTAAACTTGGCTTGCTAATTTATTCTAGATAATTTCAAATTAGTACATAGTACAAATCAATTATTACTATTTTAATGGTTTATTATGAATATTCTCACATCCTATTTTTTATTGTGAACAAATCCTTCCTATAACTGGGCCATTCATGCATTCGAATATACCTACATTTAATATAAAGACACTAGAAAGTATTCTTCTAGAATCAAAATGGACACTCTTCAGCTGGGTTCACACCAAAGTTATTAACAAAATGTTGTTAACTTAGTCCGTATAGATTCTATTAGATTGATTGGAACTTGACAAACACATGTGTTCATCATGTGTATGATAAGATATGCTCAATCTAATAGAATCTATCGTACTATATTAAGCGAGCTATTTCTGTATTTATATAATTATCTGGTTATTTATGTTTTACGGATCTCGAAAACGGCTCTAACGATTTTCACGAAATTTGGAACATAGTAGGTTTATGAGAAAAAGATTTGATTGCACTAGGTCTCATTCTTTGGAAAACTCGCTGAACGATATTAAAAGGATAATTCATCCTAGGAAAACAGATGATAATTTCGTCGTCTCTCGATAACAGAAGATGCGTGTGCCTGTTTGGAATTATTTCCAGCAGTGTAATCATAATCAATAAGCGAGAAATTTCATCTAGCTAGACAATTTAATCGATTTGATCGACATAATCTGATTTGACATGACATGATAATCCTCCTAAACTAGAGTATATCATATTTTCAAAGTTGATCATTATTTGACAATTTTAAGTGATTAGTGAGTGTTATTTTGTTATTCAATTGGTTTGTATATAATTAATTATAATTTTTTTGTTTTCAAATGTTTGAACAGAAAATTGAACCTGAAATTCAAGTGTATGGAACATAACCTTTCTGGATCTACCTTTATATCTACTTTCTGGATTATTTATAGTGTATAAGATACGATAAGATAAGATTCTTTATTTCGCATCCAATTTACAACAACAGTACAGCGCACAAAACTAAAAAAATATAGCAAATAAGAATAATAAAACAATACGTAAGACAACTTTTTAACCGAATAAATATGAAATTTGTTGATAATACTAATTGTATTATTTTCATTATAGGATGATGAAATGTAATCTAGCACAGCTACACTGTTTTACAAAAATACACCATAATTAATGCACGAAATAAAATACTGCATGCAAAGACCGATAAATCAAATTCGGGAAAGAAACAGTTTTGGGCTGTGCCTGTTAATACTTTCCCAATCATTTTAAAGATGTGTTCGGTTTATCAAAAGTCAATAAATAAATAAAACGAAGCTCGTACCCCGATATTAAGGTTTAAGGATCAAGTTATTAACATTTTGTTATTAACTTTGGTGTAAACGCAGCTCTCAGTAAAACTTTGAAGGAATCAATTTGTTTTGCTTTGATGTAAGATTAAGCTTCTACTTTTTATTTTCTAGAGAACTACTACTTTTCTAGTCGAATATAGCGATTATTTTTAATAATTAGTAATATTTTCACGCTTCAGGAAAGAGTGGTGTTGGTGAGTGAAGAAAAATATAGCGAAAATATTGATGTTTTTAGTTTCAATTATTAATTTTTGTTGTTCGCGTTTTACTGGAATCCTTTTTCAATCAATCTTGATGTTGTCTATCATTATATATATGCTCATATTATCGGTGTTTCATTAATTGATGTTATTTTTTCAAGAATTCCTATCAGGGAAAGAATTATCATTATTTTATTTAAAATTTTATCGGTGTTTTCCATATTTATTCTGTTATAAAAGCTTCTCGAACATTTTCATACACCTACATACTTAGATACATACTGCATTATTACATAATAATTCAGATCATTCATTTTCAATGTAACAATATTTCATTGAAGAAACGTATGTGTGTATTGTATATGTAGTTTTATTAATCTTGAATGGTGTTATATTTTATTGTAATCTAGTTGTTTCATTATTAGATTTTATTACTCTTACAATATGTTAAGATTCACTTTAAACTGTCAGCATTTCTCATAAAGAAGCTTCAGAGCTTACCATTCAACTAATACTGACAGATTAAAGTGAATCTAACTTTTGGTGCTCTAGAAAATCGCTCTAGAAAAATTAGTGCACTAGAAAATTTGGTGCTCTAGCTTGGAAAACAGGGCTTCCTACTTGCATAGCATCATAGAGAAATAATAGCATAAGTAGATATCCCATGGTATAGGGCGTTTATGTCGCAACTTTTACTGTTATCTCAAGCCGATAGTCCCCATAGTTCTTTCCCGTGAAGCTGTGTGACGCTCGTAGTCTCTCAAACTGTGCCGTTCATACACTCTCACCCCAACAAAACAGTAAAAATCTACAATAATCGACAATAATAGGCTTTAGTTAACAGTAAAAGTTGCGACATAAATGCCCTATACCATGGGATATCTACTTATGATATTGTTTCTCTATGATAATATTCACTGCTTATTTCTGTACATCACACTCATTAGAATAGCTTTCTGAGTATCCAGTTGTTATCATCATTGGATCTTAAATTATCATTTTTCAATCTACGATTCTTTTTATTATTCTTTGTTCATAGAATTTTCTATTTCTACTCTGAATGTTGCTTACTATAGTGAAGTCCACGTTATAATGGCAGTGTTTGATTAGCAATGGTATTGCTATCCTTGTCTATCACTCAACAAAGCGGATAGCGCTATCTCTTTCTCGCTTTGCTCTGTTGCCAGAACAATGTAGAATTGATAATCTATTAACAAATATTTCATCTAAATTATGGAAATTCAATATGGAATCATTGAAAAATATAATTTCTTGCTAATAAAATGTAATTGATTATTTTCAACGAGAGTAAACAGTTGATATTACATCAATAAACCTGTATCAGCTACCGTCTATAGAAGGCATTGACAAGACAGAGGATCAGCAACGTTGTCCTCGTAACTTTCTTCACTGCCATTATAACGTGGACCTCACTATAGTATAGTATTTTGATGAATCTTGTTGTTGCAATAGCATTTTTTGTAGTTTTAAAATTATTTTTCTGTGTAGATTAACTATTGCTTCTATTGCATTATCGCTTCATTTTTGTAGTAACCTAATGCTTTTTTGTATTTATCCAGTATTTAACATTTTTTGTATGACTTTAGTAAATTGCTTCTGTAGTTTTTATTGATAGCAATCTTCAAAGTGAGGTCCACATTATAATGGCAGTGGAGAAAGATAGGAGAACAACGTTGCCGATCCTCTGTCTTGTCAATTCCTTCGGTAGCTGATACAGGCTTATTGATGTAACGCTGGCCTAGTTCACACTACTACAACTCAAAAATCCAAGTTTTGAGAAAAGGGCAATTTTATGTTTCAAATTATTACTATGAATTGTGCATTGCATATGGAATGTTGATTTCTCCCATGTAGAAGGATAATATTCTTAGACTTAGCTGAGTCTGTAAAGAGGAAGGAAAGCTGAGTAAAATGATGTAGAAATCTCAAAAATGATAATTTTTGAGTTGTAGCATTGTTGAACTGGGACAGCGCTAATATTAACAGTTCATTCTCGTGTAAAATGATCAATTATAGTGCAATAAATTATATTTTCAATAATTTCATATAATAATATCGAGTGACCTGGCTGGCTCAGGTCTGGTGTCAGAGTTTTCAGGTCGCAACTGATCAATTTCAGGGCCTCTGACACGACCTAATGACTGCTTTTTAGGCAGCCGGGACCGACGGCTTAACGTGTCCATCCGAAACACGGAATTCATAATGAATTTTCATAATTGAGATGAATTATTTTGTTAATTAACTATCAATTCTCCATTGTTAAAGACGATCTGGCAACAGAGCAAAGCGATAAAGAGATAGCGCTATCCGTTTTGTTGAATGATAGACAAGGATAGCAATACCATTGCTAATCAAACACTGCCATTATAATGTGGACCTCACTATAGCTTAATATAAGAGTTATTACAAAATAAAAAATAGAAGACTCAAATCGAATTAAAGACTGAATGACAGCACTCATTTATAGTGAGATTTCACGTTACAAAATCACTAGAAATGATAGGAAGAGATTGTTGCCACTTTTCCGTATTCTCCGCCGTCTAATAGATAGCTCTGATTCAAGTTATTCTAATACATCTCATATGGGCCACATATCAATAAATCTACCTCAAATCTACCTCAAATATGTTTCATTCGTTGAGAAAATATATTTCTTCATGATTTACTAATAAATGTTCATAATGCTATTGAGATAGTTCATTATATTTCTGCATAGTCTTCTACAAAAGATTTGGCATCGGTTGGAAAAGGACAGTACTGCTTTCTCCAATGACAGACAAGGATAGAAAACCAATGTTTATCAGGTACTGACTTTATAAGGTGAATCTTACTACAGAGTGACGTCACTATAGTGACGTCAATGATAAAT
This sequence comes from Nilaparvata lugens, assembly GCF_014356525.2. Taxonomy (NCBI): domain Eukaryota; kingdom Metazoa; phylum Arthropoda; class Insecta; order Hemiptera; family Delphacidae; genus Nilaparvata; species Nilaparvata lugens. Next base: position 384 of record NW_024093173.1, on the reverse strand, counting down.
AATGACAGTATATTCAATACCTACTATTACTTCGAAGTAATAGTAGGTATTGGTATATTTGATCAACATTAGTCAATTGCTATCCTTGTCTATCATTCGACAAAGCAGATAGGGCCATCCTTTTCTAGCTCCGTAAAGTTGCCAAATATAGAAATGTATTGGATTAACAAAATATTGAATTTTTTGTGTAGTTGAGAAGTTGATATTGTGGTAATTATTCATATTAAATAAAAATACTACGAAATTGTCATAAACCACAGATTTTTTGATTTATTAAACTAAAGAGTTTATCAGAGATTGACAATCGTGTAATAACCGAAACCGGTCTATCAATAAATCTGTGGTTTTTGACGATTTCGTAAAATTTTTATTTAAAATATTAAA
>NW_024093172.1:0-11629 GCF_014356525.2 Nilaparvata lugens | reverse complement strand
TTTTCTGGTTGAACAGTTGTAAATACATAACAGTGCTCTTTTAATTCCGCATAATATAATATTTCCTTTTCATTAGTAAAATTTGATCATTACATATTTAATAAGAATAAATCTTTTTAAATCGATTGTTCTTCCTGATTTACTATCTATAAAAATGTGTTCGTAACTATATGTGAAAAGAAAATTTTTTGATGATCATTTATTTATGCCTATAGTCTATAGTATAGTTTCATAGTACTTAGATCATAGTATAGTATATTGTCAGTCGTTATATTTGATTCTTTGTAGATTTTATTTTTAGTGTAATTGCTATCATTGAAGCGTAGGGATGAATAAGTTTTCTCTTGGTGTTACTAGTCGCGGAAATCCTAAACTGGTGTTCAGGGGGTACTCTTTTAGAAAATCAGCAGATACTGCATTGGGTGATATTAGATGGCGTTGTCTTAATAAAACATGTAGTGCATCTCTCAAAACAGATAAGTCTGTATCTAGAATAACTGAGCTTCCTCTCTTACATAATCATTCAACTCCGGATATTAGTAACAATGAGTTAGATAACTCTGTTGCAAACTCCACACCAAATATTGACAAAGAAGAAAGAGTTTTTCCTTCTGATTTCGATGCGGACTCTATAAGTAAGAGGATCATGAGTAAGGGAGCTTCTAGTAGTAATTGCACCCCCAGCACCCCCAGGGTTGAGCAGGGCTCTGTGAGAGTTTCCGGTAATTTCTCCTCATCCTTCATAAAAAGCATTAGTCTAAATATTAACAGTACTCAATGCTCTTCACCAAAGGAATTTGAATACATTGAAAACTCTAGTCACTCTTGCTCCTTGAATAATACAAATGGGTGTGTTTCTCCGATAATCGAAAATAGGCAAGAGGGTTGTGAAGGTCAGTCAGCGGCGGAGCGTGATAATGTCGCACTTAGACGCCAACTTGATAAGTTGCGAACTGAATGGGACGCGGCAATACACAGGTCAATTGAGAATGAGTTGAAATTGATGAGCCTAACTGATAAATCTGTTGTTGACTGTGAAACTCAAACTCAAATTGAAGATCTGATTGGGGTGTCGTATATTGATGAAATCCAATCCATTGTAGGGAATGGGGTTAAAAATCACGTTAATGATAATGGAACACAAACTGAGCTTGACCTGGAAAATGTGCCAAATACTGATAAGCGGGAACTTGATTTGAGAAACATAGATACACAAACCGAATCAAGTTATAGACTATCGACAAAGAAATGCAAGGCTGACTGTGATGGGCTGGATATTATTATTCTCCGAGAGAATACAATTAAACTTCTAAATGAAAATAATAACCTTCTCCATAGAGAAATAGAAGACTTGAGTAGTGAATTGAGAACGAGCTTTGATAAGATTAACTCACTGTTGCAAGATATTGATCAAATGAAAGAAGAATTGATGAATAAAAATGAAATAATTAGAATAATTCAAACTGAAAACGATAATGTACCTACGAATGAAAGTATTGTCATCGAAAAAGTAGGCTCTCAGTATGATGATTTTATTAAGCCAAGACATTCGATAAAGGCTGGAACCAATCTTAATGAAACAGGAGCTGCTATAATGGTACAAAACAGATTTGATTCGTTCTCTGAGTTTTCGTTATCTGCGACAAAGAATAGGCCTATTTCTCATAAACAACAGGTGAAAGCTAAAGTTCATAGACCTGCTGCAGAAAACAGGGTTCAAAAGACTCATTACTTGAAATATAGTAAGGGTTCAACCTACAATAAAAAGAAAAAGAGGATGACAATATTAGCTGATAGTCAGGGTAAACAATTGAGTAAATACCTAGATCAACTGCATGAGGACTTTGATATTTTCGTTTATACCAAGCCAGGAGCTAAATTAAAACACGTCATTCTGGATGGGCTACAGTTTGTCAAGGATTTCACCAAGGATGATGTCATCGTAATACTGGCAGGAACAAATGATTTTCATAAAGATGAACCCCATCAACTTACAATTTGCCAAGGAATAAGTAGTCTTCTAGATCTTAAGTTGGAGTCCAATATTTTGATTTGCAGCGTCCCTTGCCGCTATGATGACACCAGCCTAAACGAAAACATAATCTACTCAAACTCCTACATATCAAGAGTGGTGCACGGCTATGTTGGTATGCTGCAGCTTTCCTTCCTGAACATCAATGACTTCCTTCAGAGATCCAGCCTCACAAAACACGGTCTTCATCTAAATAGGCACGGTAAACAATTACTCTCAAAACACTTGGGAAGATTCGTAGAGCAGACTGTGATGGGTGGTGCTGATCGAACGGTGACTACTGGAGGTGAGGCTGCTATAAATAAAATAATCAACCGATTGCCTGAATCTCCCGACATACGGTCTCGCCCCATCACAATCAATCCATCCAGTTCTCCGAATCTCTGTTGTCTGACTCCTGTTCCTGCAGAGATGTCTCTTATGGGAGTAGCCTCCCTCTATGAATCCTCTTCTCTTGCACCCTTTTCATCGCAGTCTCCTGTACCTTGTAATACATCTCCCAATAGGACAATGTTTTCAGTTATTCCGATGATGATGAATGATTCAAGCATCGAAGTATCAGATGATTTATCTGTTATTCAAATACATGATAATGGTAAAAATGTGGTATTTGAACATAATGATGCATCATCTTCATGTAGCCCGGATTTAAACGAATAGTTTATGACAAGGCTAATGTGATGGCTACTACTACTTCTTCTTCTTACTCTATCAATCATGTAAATAACATTGTAGATAACTGTGAATTCAAGACAAATAGACATAAGCAGGTGGCTAATAATTTTAAAGTAATTCATCAGAACATAGATGGTCTATTTCACAAGATAAATCTGCTGGAGATTTTAATTGAAGATGAAAGGCCTGACGTCTTAATTATTACAGAGCATGGTCTAAAGGAGGACGAAATAAATTGTATAAAATTGAATAATATGTCTCTGTCATGTAGCTATTGTAGGTCCGGTATGAGAAAAGGGGGGGTTGCTATATTTGTCAGTGATGTTTTGTTGGATTTTTTGGGTAGCAGTTTGAGAATTCTGGATAATAGTAACATAAGTTCAATGGGCGACATTGAGATATGCGGTATTAGGTTAGAATTTGGGAAAGATGTAGACTTTGTAATCTGTGGGGTATATCGACCACCTAATGGAGATATTGACTTGTTTTTCGACAGATTCTCATGCTTAATTGAACGGATAACAGAGAGGTTGAAAAATAACATTATTTTAGCTGGCGATTATAATATTGATGTCTTGAAGAATACCCCAGTTTACAGAAATTTGGTTATCGTCTTGAATCAGTTTGGTTTACGTTATACAATATCAGAGCCAACAAGAATTAGACCTGACTCCAGAACAGCGATAGATAATGTAATGACCAACATTTTTGAGGATAATTGTAAGTCAGCGGTTCTGCATACTTTTTTGTCAGATCATTCAGCTCAAGTGTTCTCCACCACTGTTGATCTTGATTCTGGGAGAGCTGATGAGAAGGATGATCAGGATGGTCCAGCATTTCCTTATAATTTCTCCAATTCAAATTTGAACAATTTGAAAGCAGCTCTTAGTAGAGAAACGTGGTCCTCTCTATATGAAAAGTCTGATGTGAACCAACAATTTGATTCCTTTCACAGCTGCCTATTGCATCATATTGGTGTTCAGTGTCCACCAATAAAAAAAAGAGAAAACGCAGTAAGAGAAATGAAAATAGGATGTTTAGGATGAGACTTGAGTCGATAAATCCTGAGATTCAGCAGCTAAGGGCGCTTATAGACTTGTCAAGATTCAGGATCAAGGAGGGGTTGGTTGTAGATGAGGATTTATTGAGGCGTGTTAAGCGGCAATATGTCAATAAGGTCATTGAGGCGAAGAAACAGCACTATGCTAATATTATTTCAAGTTCAAATAATAAGTCTAAAACTAGTTGGAACATAATAAATAAATTTAGAGGAGGAAAAAATACATTGTTGAAGGACATAGTTCTGGAAGTGAATAATAGGAAAGTGTCTGAGCCGAAGGATATTGCAGATGTTCTCAATAGATATTTCATTTCCATTGCTCCCGTTCCAAAGTCTAGAGGTAGGCCTACACAACATAATACACAACCACCAACTGTGAAAAATAGATCAGCAAGCTTCTTTCTAAGTCCAACAAATGTAACAGAAGTTATGCAAGTGATAAAAAGCTTGAAGCAAAAAAATAGTGTTGGGTATGACAGCATTTCTGTTAAAGTCCTTAAGAAATGTTGTGATGTAATCGCTGAGCCTCTCGTTTTCATTGTGAATAGCGCTTTTCAAGCAGGAGTCTTCCCTGATTCTTTGAAAATCGCCAAGGTAATACCTATATTTAAGAAAGGTGATCAAGAAAATATGATTAATTACAGGCCTATATCTGATTTGTTCTGCAAAAGCGTGCAGTAAGATTTTTAGCAAATTTAGAAAATAATTATCCATGCAGAAGCACTTTTAGAGATCTTAGGCTGCTCACTCTACCATCCATATATATCTATCGCGTCTTACTTTACACTGCAGATAGAATTGGTACCTTAAGAAAGAATTCAGATGTTCATAAATATTTTACACGTGGTAGTAGAAATCCGTTCATTGAACATCACAGGTTAAAATTTTCTGATAAGAGTCCGATTGTTTATGGCTTGCAACTTTTCAGCAAGCTGCCTAAAAATTTGTCAAAGTCAAGTAGGCCTAATTTTAAGAGAGATTTGTATGCATTTCTGGTTGACAAGGCATATTATAGTGTTGAAGAGTTTTTAAATGATAGGGTGTTATAATTTGTTCAACTGTAAAATTACAGTTATTTTTTGTATGTAAAGTGTAGAAGAATGTTATAATTTATGTGACATGCAATATTTTTGTAAGCTTCTTTTATTCTATTTATTTATTTATTCCATGTATTTTTCAATACCTGTTGACATGGCCAGTTGTAAAATGTTTTGGCTTAATAAAGTTGAATTTGAATTTGAATTTGAATTTGAATTTTCAAATTTCATATTCATTCGGAATCCGTCGTTAATATATTTTCTGATGGATAATCCATTAAAAAAACATACTACTGTAGCTTTGTATGGGATGTTCCTGATAAATTTCACCCTTTAAAACTGACTGTCGTTGATTTGATCTTGCCTTTGAAAACTATATCAGAATTTCTAAAGAAAATATGTTGAAGAGGAGGGGAGTTAACTAAACCACTAGTAGACATTTTCTCTTTCGAGAAACTGCCTCGTGTGTCTCGGCCCTCTAACTAGTGAGATCCCCGTGCTGGAGAACTCGCTCTCAAGATGCTGCTGATATTGTCAGAAAGCTCTCCGATTGTGTAATTGGGTTGACGTATCGAGAATTAGTCAATCAGTGAGCTTCATGTAATGTCATGCCGTGTCTACTCGTATGAGAAACTGCCTCGTGTGTCTCGGCCCTCTAACTAGTGAGCTCCCCGGGCTGAAGAACTCGCTCTCAAGATGTTTTCAATTTTTTTCAATAATTAAATAAAATTGTGATTGAATATTTTGCTGATTGATTATATTTCTACATTATTAAAAAACGATCTGGAAACGTTGCGGAGGTGGTGGAGAATAGCGCTATCTGCTTTGTCGAATGATAGACAAGGATAGCAACAACAATGTTAATCAAATACTGCCATAATAACGTGGACCTCACTATAGTCGAGGCTACGCTCGTTAATAAAGAGTGGAATGGAGCCATAGAGGAAAGATAGCATTAGAGCGTTAGAAATATATCTCAAAGTATAGGGCGTCAAATGTCATTGTTAACTCAAGCCGAGAGTCCTGGTAGTTTTTTTCGTGGAGCTATGTGACGCTACTAGTCTCTCATATTGTGCCGTTCTTACACTCTCACCCGGCCAAAATAGTTATACTAGTAGTTCTGTGAACAGTAGACCTCACGCAGTTTTCTCATCCACAAGTATCTGGTGTCACTTGTTGACCGGCTTCTCCAGACATCTGTGTAATGCATGCAATGAATAATCCACTTGTCAGCTGATAAATAATATATATAATATAATATAATATAATATATAATATATATATATATAATATATATATAATCCACTTGTTATCTTCAGAGTAGATTATATATATATATATATATATATTATATATATATATATATATATATATATATATATATATATATATATATATATATATAGTGATATCGTAGTATGGAGAAGATTACTTTTCCTTTTATATTATCCTCAAAATGAAAAATTTCAAAAGTCTTGTGTATACATCGACGCGCAGTTAAAAAAGGAAGAATATTCCTGCCAAATCTCATAGAATTCTAACAACGCGTTTGGCCGTAAATGCGTTACATACATATAGACAAAAGAAAATACGAATTAAAACATAGACAGTAGTCGACAGTAATCGGCTTGAGCAAACAAGAGATCGGCATGCAATTTGGAACATAAACGACCTATACCATGGGATATCTTCTTATGCTATCTTTTCTGTATGGTATCACCATTAAAGATACAGTATCACCACAAAATGATACTGTATCACCCTGAATGATACAGTATTAACAAAATATGATACAGTATCATCTCAACTTTTACACAATACCATGGAATATTTTATTAGGGCGGTTGCAGACGATCGCATGTGGGAGTGGGAGCTAATATTTTCCTTCTGTGGTAGCACAAACGCAATTGGTAATTTAATGTCTACTTCATATTGGGCCCATTCTGGGAACATTAAAGGTGGTAAATTGTAAGATTCACAATTTACCCGGGAAAAAGTTCCGTGTCCCATGGGAACAATTTTGACCAGAAACTAGTTCCAGTAACAAATTCCTGCCCCACAGTCGAAGCCTGGTAAATTATGACAAATCACATTTGAAGAGCTCTCATTGGTCGATTGAATTGTAGTCTGCTTGCTTCTCTGCGCATGCGCAGGCAAAACAAGCTATCTTCTGCTTTCTCCACATTGAACCATTCTTCAATACCAGCTCAACTATTGTCTATTGAACTATTATGGAAAATCACCTGTCCTGACAATATAATGATAATAACAATAATAATAAAAAAATGTTTCCATTTACAACATAGCCAACCTAGAACTTATAAAGTATTCTTTGAGCTGGCACCAGCACCAGCTACTTGATTTGAATTTGTACTATTGCTTTGAATCATAGAATAATTTTGATAATACACTACAGCAGCCTTTGTCAATTTTCACAGTTACTCTACGCTCTACGACACTCTTTGATGGAAATTAATTTCAATAGTGCGTGCCAAAAACTTGAACCGAAGATCTAGAGTGGTGTTCCATGGGAAAATGAAAAATATATGAAAAAAACTATTTGAAATAATCTCAAATTGACAATTATTGTCAAACTCCGCTTTAATAAACACAAAGTTTACAAGATTTACATGATTTCATGTCCTGTGAACTTGGTGTTTATTAAAGTGGAATTTGACAATTTCAAATATTTTTTTCAATTATGGAAAGATTCCACAATATCAATATTGGTTCTACAAATTTTATCACGATGAAACACTATTATGAAATCACCTCAACATAACCTACAACCTGAACATTACATAACATTACTGTTGCACTAATGACCGTTTTCTCGAATGTAGTGTGAAAGTCTCTCTGCGTTAGGGCGTTTCGTCATATTGATCTGTGGTATGACGGTCCCACATCCCACATGCGAATGTGGTTCGTCTGCAACCACCCTCAAGCTATATTTTCTGTATGGTATCACCACATTTTGGATACAGTATCACCACACATGATACAGTATCATCCCAACTTGATACACAACACCATGGGATATCTTCTTATGCTATCTTTTCTCTATGGTATCACCATGAATGATACAGTATCATCCCAAATTGATACACAACACCATGGGATATTTTCTTAAGCTATATTATTTTCTGTATGGTATCACCACACATGATACAGTATCATCCCAACTTGATACACAACACCATGGGATATCTTCTTATGCTATCTTTTCTCTATGGTATCACCATGAATGATACAGTATCACTACACATGATACAGTATCATCTGAACTTGATACACAACACCATGGGATATGTTGTGTATCTATGCTGGAGCTTACCCCGAGGAAGGGCGGCAACAGATTGCTGAATGTGTGCTCGATGGGATGACAGTAGATGGCGGTAACTGAGATTGGAGCCCTCCACTCGTGGTGCTGCTTGTGAATGTGCTTATAAAACAAGCGGCTGTGCAAAACTCTGCAAACATCAATCAATTCATCAAATCAATTTATTTCATTTATTCTTTATAAATAAACATTAAACATCTAACTTCTGAATAAACAGCAGACATCAATCAATTTGTTTTATTCATTTTTCTTATCAAAATGATAGGGAGAGGAAAAATAAGGTAACCTTGAGCAATTCGTCTCCAAAATTTAGATAAGGTTACACATAATCAGGATACTATCTAATAAGAATATGAATTCTACTATTGGAATGTATATATTTCTTATGAAAGGACATAATTAGATAAATAAATGGTTGATAATATTAAAAAATCCAAGACTAATGAATTGAACAAAACTTACTGCAATTATGCATTAGATAGTTAGATAAAATAGGTATTAATAAGTTGAGTCAACTGAATGTAATGTTCATCATGTAGAAGAGGTAGCTATTCATCTCCTTTGTATGTGGATTTAAACAAACATCAGACGCCTTATAATAGCCTGAATATTGGAAGACCTTGTAAAATTCTACTATTATAATCATTAATAACATTTTCATTCATTTCCAATAAACAATACGCACGTAAATGCGTTTTACGAAACCTATTATCAAGAATAAAGAAGTATTTATGAATGGATATAGTTTTTCATTCAAGCTTTTATTCTGTGTTGTTTACGATGTGAATATTTTTTGCAATAAAACAAGAGCATAACAAGTCAGTGAACAGTTTAGTAAATATTGTTGAATTGCCATTTGAACTCCACATGATGAGTGGTATGATTTGAAATTTAAAAGGGAAATTGGAATGAGAATTATAATATTTCAGCTATAAATTTAAATCTTTTATGGTTTTGACAAATAAATTTGTGAGGGAAGATTTGGATTGAAATACTTATGGAGGTGGATGTAGCCCGTTTATCTGCTGTAGATAGTTCCAGGTCCCATCCTTGTAAGCGACTGCCTAGAGGCATCCTTTTTTCCAGGCCAATTTTACTTGTCATGAATTTTTACCGTTGTCGACACTTTTGAATTTTCAAACAATATCTTGGATTATCTTGGGGTATCTTGAAAAGTCATGGCAAATTATCGGCTACATTACAGCTTCTATGAGTTTATCAAACCAAATCTTTCCTCACAAATCTATTTTTTGTCATACTTACTCAATTGCAGCTGTTTTCCATGCATCAAATCAAGCCGGTAAACAGCTGTTTGCAGAACAAAAAACATGTGATTTTTATTACAGCATTCTATACTGTAAAGAGATCATATGGTTTTCTTTACAGTCGAGTATGTTTCCCAGTTCCGAAATCGGAACATTCAAATTGATTCAAATAGCTATATAGTCTTAGCGTTATAGTCTTTAGTTGTTATATTGGTAACAATAATTTAAACTTCTTATTGTTGAGAACTTTAGTAAGAAGAAGAGTGTGAGTTAATAATATCTAAGTAACTAATAGAATAACTCAAATATTATTAGAACTCAACTAAGTTTCAAGTTATAAGAACTCATCTGACATTTTTTAACATTGGCCTTTATTATTTTATTTGAGCTAGATGGGTCTGTTATGACATAGGAGCTATGGGCTAGGTCATGTTTATAGAATGCAGTAGCTCGAGCAGCAGCAGGTAATGGTTACTGTTTCTCAGCAATATTATTCTTTCTGAGAAAAGCATGACAAAAAATATTGTACGTAACTTGTACGGTAACGTATTTACCGCATTCGTATAATAATTCTGCCCTCAACTACGTTCCGGACAGAAACAATCACACTTATGCGGTAAACTACCGTTACCGGACTTGTGACGTAAAGTACTATTGTCAGACAGACATTTTATGCCCACTCTCATAAGATCAATGGTAATCCTTTTCTGCCCTATTGAGCATAAAGCTGGATTCACACATCTCAGTATCAGAATCAGTGGAAATATAATAATTGCCATGAGTTATGATTGGACTGTTCCCACTCAGCACGGTCGAGCGAGTATGAATAGTCCAATTAGATCTGAAAGGAATTATATTTTTACTGTACTGGATACGTTCACTGAAATGTGGGAATTTGGCTTAAAACTTTCGTATGTACAGTAGTTGGATGGGTAAAGTGATTTGTTGATGTCGACGTATTTGTTACAAGCAGAAAACCCGTGGTCTAATTAAAAACTTGACAAACTGATAACTTGATGTAATGAAATCTTGAAGAATTTGAAATAGGTCTATAACCATCCTCGGTAAATTAAGAATCTATATGCAAAATTTCAAGTTAATCAGTTGAGTAGTTGAGACTGCATCATTCGTGAATTTCCTATCCCGTACGTGTATAAGCCAATCATTTACTTTATTATATTATAGATAAATCGATGTACTTGTTTATGTCGATGTATTTGGACGAACCTGTGAGAGTTATGTGGAGCGCCAACTCGGCGCACACCCAGTGGAAGGTGGGCAGTTGGCGGAGGGGAGAGAAGCCACGCCACGCCATCAGGACACCGATGCCACACATCAGGACGCTCAGGTAGGACACCGCAAGTCCCACCACTATCTCGTTCAACACCACGGAACCAATCACCATCACCTGCGGAAACCACACACCAATTCAAATCACTGCAAAACATTGGGTTGATTTGATCTGACATTCGGTCAATTGAATAACAACTAGAATATAGTGACTATAGTGAGGTCCACGTTATAATGGCTGAGTTTGATTAGCAATGCTATCCTTGTCTATCATTCAACAAAGCGGATAGCGCTATCTCCTTCTCGCTTTGCTCTGTCGCCAGATCGTCTTTTAACAATGTGGAATTAATCCTATTATATTAAGCGAGCGATTTCTGTATTTTTATATCTGATTATTTATGTTTAACGGATCTCGAAAACGGCTCTAACAATTTTCACGAAATTTAGAACATAGTAGGTTCATGATATTATAAAGATTCGATTGCACTAGGTCTCATCCTTGAGAAAACTCGCGGAACGACATTAAAAGGATAATTCATCCTTGGCTGAAACAGCTGTGGATAGTAAAAAAGAGAGTATGTGAAAAATCAAAATATCGCATCCCCAAAATTCATAAGATGACGTATGAAATATGAACACGATCATTTTAGAGAATTGTGTTCTTTTTATCAATAAATAAAAATAACGAGCAAAGCTCGGTGCCTCGATTTTCTTAACTAACAAAATATTTCATCTTAGTTATGAAAATTCATTATGAAATTATTGAAAAATATAGCTTGCTTGATAAAATATAATTGATTATTTGAAACGAGAATAAACAGTTAATATTACATAAATAGACCTGTATCAGCTACCGTCTATAGAAGACGTTGACAAGACAAAGGATTGGCAACGTTGTTCTCCTATCTTTCTCCACTGCCATTATAAAGT
>NW_024093171.1:0-13431 GCF_014356525.2 Nilaparvata lugens | reverse complement strand
AATATGTAATATTATGAATAAAACAATTTGAATTTGAATTTGAATAAACGTTACTAATAGTTTGTTTTGAAACTAGTTGTTTATTCTAATGTATAATATATTTTCAAAGGCTACTATAATTCTAGTTTATAATTATGAACAATAATAAGTATAATGTATTGATTTATATACTAGTAAGAAAGAAAAACATGACACAAATGGATTTTAAAACACTTGGAAACTTACATTATACCGGAATTTGGAGATAATATATATTCCATTCATGAAGAAAGGAATTGGCTTTTATGTGCAGGATAGGAAGATACACGAATGAGTCATCATCACTTATGATCTAATAAACTGATATACTGATTAACTGGCAAGGTTCTTGAGTTTATACTGAGGATGGATATAGGCTTATTCTCATAGCTACTGATTAATAGATTCCAATTTGGTAATTGGAACAAATTTATTCAACTTGTGACTCAACATTGAATAAATTCAACATTTGATTCAACATTACGGTACGTAACTATGAAGTACCAACCAAACAGAGCAAATTTCTTCAAGTGATTCTGTAGATTAATTTGCAGCATGCGTGAATCATAAAGAAAGGTTGCAGGTTCGAGATTTTTTTCCTTTTTGTTTGCTGGGAATTTTCAAGTTTTGATGGAGTAGATTATCCACATATTTTTGACAGAATTATGAATAATTATTATTCTATTTTTCATGTTTCCTGATATTAGCAGATTGCTTTTCACAACATAATAAATTATAAATTGATTATATTGTTTGAATTGCTCAAATGATTGCATCTGTTGATTTCCTGAATTATGAAAAAATTGGAACATTGTTTTATCATTGTTAAGCTTATTAGAAAATTCAATTATTTTTCTATATTTATTGTTGAATGCTATTACCGGTATCATTATTTTTATTGTTGCATGTGTTACAGTAGTTATAGTTTATTTATATTATGTGCCTTTGTTTGTAAACTGAAACTGTAGAAATTCAATATCCTCTTATCTTGTAGCCTCCTGAGGCACCTATAATTGTTATGTAGCCTATTAACTCATCCTCTAAACCAGACTTGTTCAATATTGAAGGATTTATTTCAGAGAAATGTATTGTGAAATATACACTTTCTGGAAATAGATTAACATCTTTCGGACTATGTGTAACCTTATCTAAATTTGGGAAAGGAATTGCACAAGGCTACCTTATCTTTTCCTTCCCTATCATTTCTGATGTTTTTGTATCAATTTGATTATTGTATCAATCAATGAATAATAAAGATTAAAATTTGAATTGGATTGAATAATAATTATTAAATCTCACCCTTATCAGCAGTTTTCCGTTGAGCATATCTCCCTTGTACTTATTGGCATCAACATACAAATAACTGTTAGGACCGATGACAAAGTTATTGTTGATCACCCAGAACTGGAAGCGGTGGTTGTCATCATTGCATCCACATTTCAACTCGTGATTAGCGCCGATTTCAACTTCTTTCACGTGAATGTCATCCTCCGCTTCATCTCCGGAGGTGATGAGACCGTTACAGCCGATTATTGCAAAAGCAGGAGGTAGAATACGTTTAGAAAGTGTGACGTCATCATCTGAAAAACATAATTATTATAATTATATGATAGAATATGTTACCAAGTGTGATGATTGACGTCATTATCACTAAGAAAACTTATAATAATAGGTTGTATTAGTCAATACCTACTATTACTTAATAGAAGTAATAGTAGGTATTGCTACTACGATAGAATACGTTCCCCAAGTGTGACGCGTGACATCATTATCACTAAGAAAACTTATAATGATAGGTTGTATTAGAAGATATCAAACCCTATCAAATATTTTTTCAGTCTGTGCTATAAAAAAACCAAATCAAACCCAGTCATTGCTGTTAATAATTTGTAATTGATGTTTTAATGAATGAGTGAATGAATAAACAAACTGAATCACTCACAGCAAACCAATCACTGGTAAAATTTTGCACAACTCTTGCCTTAGTATATCTCTAGAGATTTACTTGAATAATAAATTAATAAAGCTCATCAAATTATCATCAAATTTGGCGAGAATAAACACTACTTTTGTTGAATCAGACCTTCTTCGTCATCAATAATTACCTATTATTATAATATGGGAGAATGATTATAATAATCTGAAACACCAGTAGACTTAAAGCACCGATAAGACGAACTCGTTTTTATGAAGTTTATTTTGAAAACTATTGAAGTACCCTGGAGCTTTCACATAGTATTGTATTATAACACAATGTTCATAGAGCACTGTTTTTAGAACATTGTTCAGCATATTCCTCGTTCTTAGAGCAAGGAGTGAAGAAACATTGTTGTTTCTCTTTCCTGTGATAAGAGGCACTAAGAACGCTGCAATTAACATGTGATTGTTATACACAAGAAACTAACTGAATGTAAAAAATGTGAAATGCAAGGAATTCAAAATGTAGTTGATAACTTACAATGAGCGTCGTCAAAACTAAAACTGCAATCACACTCAAACTTGTAGTCACCAATCTTCGAATGATAAATGAAAACGAAGTGACTCGCTGGAGCTGATTCCAATGTTATTTAGCCTAACTCTTCTGTATCCGAATATAACATTGATAGATCAATATTTAATGTTACAAAATGAAACTCAAAACATTAAAATTTTGTTACATTTACACATTTGTGAGGACATTAAAAACACTAGAATATTGCCTGATATCACACAATGTTACATTAAATAACATTACAATTAGATTTGTATTTTTTTCATCAAACTCGTGGTATTAGGGAATATTCTTCTGTTCACATTATGAATTAATATCTCTTTATCTTGTCTGATACAGTATCAGAAATTTATAAGCATATTGTTACAAACCGTTCCTATTATGATGGCTGACGCTCCCTCAAACGATCACAATCATCAACTGAAATACAGCAAAGTAATTCGTGGAAAGAATCAAATGCTGGAAGCCTTCTAAGAACACTGTAAGCGTGCACATTGTTCAATCAAGTTCTGAGCTCCAGAACAGACTGTACACTGTAACAGTGTGAAGCTCTACCATGAAGAAAAGATAGCATAAGAAGATATCCCATGCTTTGTAGAGTTCATTCATAGTTTGGAAGTTTTGTAACAAATTATGGAGTTGTGTATCGAGTTGAAATGATACCGTATCATATTGAGTTGATACTGTATCAAATTCTGAACTCCAGAAGAGACTGTACAACTGAACACTGACCAGTGTGAACCAGTGTTTACCATGGAGAAAGGATAGCATAAGAGATATCTCATGGTTTGTAGAATTCATTCAAAGTTTGGAAGTTTTGTAACAAATTATGGAGTTGTGTATCAAGTTGAAATGATACCGTATCATATTGAGTTGATACTGTATCAAATTCTGAACTCCAGAAGAGACTGTACAACTGAGCACTGACCAGTGTGAACCAGTGTTTACCATGGAGAAAGGATAGCATAAGAGATATCTCATGGTTTGTAGAATTCATTCAAAGTTTGGAAGTTTTGTAACAAATTATAGAGTTGTGTATCCAGTTGAAATGATACTGTATCAAATTCTGAACTCCAGAAGAGACTGTACAGCTGGGCACTGACCAGTGTGAACCAGTGTTTACCATGGAGAAAGGATAGCATAAGAAGATATCTCATGGTTTGTAGAATTCATTCAAAGTTTGGAAGTTTTGTAACAAATTATGAAGTTGTGTATTGAGTTGAGATGATACTCTATCAAATTCTGAACTCCAAGGAGACTGTACAACTGAGCACTGACCAGTGTGAACCAGTGTTTACCATTGAGAAAGGATAGCATAAGAGATATCTCATGGTTTGTAGAATTCATCTCAAGTTTGGAAGTTTTGTAACAAATTATAGAGTTGTGTATCGAGTTGAAATGATACTGTATCAAATTCTGAACTCGAAGAGACTGTACAACTGAGCACTGACCAGTGTGAACCAATGTTACCATTGAGAAAGGATAGCATAAGAGAATTCTCATGGTTTGTAGAATTCTTCAAAGTTTGGAAGTTTTGTAACAAATTATAGAGTTGTGTATCCAGTTAAATGATACTGTATCAATTTCTGAACTCCAGAAGAGACTGTACAGCTGGGCACTGACCAGTGGTGAACCAGTGTTTACCATGGAGAAAGGATAGCATAAGAAGATATCTCATGGTTTGTAGAATTCATTCAAAGTTTGGAAGTTTTGTAACAAATTATGAAGTTGTGTATTGAGTTAGATGATACTCTATCAAATTCTGAACTCCAAGGAGACTGTACAACTGAGCACTGACCAGTGTGAACCAGTGTTTACCATTGAGAAAGGATAGCATAAGAGATATCTCATGGTTTGTAGAATTCATTCAAAGTTTGGAAGTTTTGTAACAAATTATAGAGTTGTGTATCGAGTTGAAATGATACTGTATCAAATTCTGAACTCCAGAAGAGACTGTACAACTGAGCACTGACCAGTGTGAACCAATGTTTACCATTGAGAAAGGATAGCATAAGAGATATCTCATGGTTTGTAGAATTCATTCAAAGTTTGGAAGTTTTGTAACAAATTATAGAGTTGTGTATCGAGTTGAAATGATACTGTATCAAATTCTGAACTCCAGAAGAGACTGTACACTGAACACTGACCAGTGTGAACCAGTGTTTACCATGAGAAAGGATAGCATAAGAGATATCTCATGGTTTGTAGAATTCATTCAAAGTTTGGAAGTTTTGTACAAATTATAGAGTGGGTATCCAGTTGAAATGATACTGTATCAAATTCTGAACTCCAGAAGAGACTGTACAGCTGGGCACTGACCAGTGTGAACCAGTGTTTACCATGGAGAAAGGATAGCATAAGAAGATATCTCATGGTTTGTAGAATTCATTCAAAGTTTGGAAGTTTTGTAACAAATTATGGAGTTTTGTATCGAGTTGAAATGATACCGTATCATATTGTGTTGATACTGTATCAAATTCTGAACTCCAGAGCAGACTGTACACTCTGAACAGTGTGAAGCTTTACTATAGAGAAAATATAGCATAAAAAGATATACCATGGTTTGTAGTACAAACCATGTAGAATTCATTCAAAGTTTGGAAATTTTGTATCGAATTATGGTGTTGTGAATCAAGTTGAGATGATACTGTATCATATTGTGTTGATACTGTATGTGTGGTGATGCTAAATCATTTATGATAATACCATACAGAAAAGATAGCATATAATATTATAAGAAGATATCTCATGATATATTGAACGTTTAGGCTATGTTCCAATTTTCACTGTTAACTCTGTTTCTTCGTGGAGCTATGTGACGCTGGTAGTCTCTCATACTGTACCGTTCTTACACTCTCACCCCAACAACACAGTAATTATAAACAGTAGTCGACAGTAATCGGCTTAAGTTAACAAGAAATCGGTTTGTAATTTGGAACATGAACGACCTATACCATGGGATATCTATCTACTTATGCAATATGTTCTCTATGGCTAAACACTATGTTTTATGGGGTCGAGGTGACCCGACTTGGGTTCAATGTCGGCAAAAATTGAGAAATTCTAGGTTTTTTTTAATTTTGAACATAATATATCATATACGCACTGAGGTTGATGACATTGGATAGACTGTTCTGTCAAGATGTAACACAATAATAAACCGCTTCAACCTATATTATATGAGATATCTAGAATTTTATTATGAACTGCTGGCTAATTTCATTGATCTCATTCTCAAATTAGAATACAGAAAACCGAATTGATGTGAACAAACTTATATAAGAGAAAATTTAGGGAAAAATCCTTCTCAACTACGTGCATGAGACACCTTGAATTTTATTATTACTCCTAAATAAGATACTTAATTCTCAAATATAAACAAATGCTCAAATTCTCAAATATAAACAAATGCTCCAATTCTCAAATGAAAATAAATTGATATACCTAAACAAACTTATAAAAGAAAATTTGGGAAACCCTTTCTCTACTAACCTTTAATTGCTCCACCTTACATTTCATTATTAACTCCTGAATAATTTTCTTGATTTCATGTTCAAATGATAAAATCGACAAATAAATTTATATAACAAACTTATCTTAGAAAAAACATGGGAAAAGAATTATTCTCTACTAACCTTTAACTGCTCCAATTTACATTTTATTATGAACTTCTAAATAATCATCTTGATTCCATATTCAAATGAACAAATGCTGAAATGGACAAATAAATTCATATAAACAAACTTATATTATGGAAAATCTCTTCTATAACTTGAATTGCTTCACCTGACATTTTATTTTCAACTCCTGAATAAGTTTTTTGATTCCATGCTCAAATAGACCTAATATATTGATGTAAACACATTATACAGAAAATTACGAAAAACTTTTCTCTACTGACCTTAAATAGCTGCTATTTGGAATTCCTTAATCACACAAATAGTTGACCAAACACTGAATGAACTGCCTTGCTCTTGATCACACTTTAGCCTAATAAAACCCCACTACAATAGTCTTCTATCACTCGATGTTGTAATAATTATGGATAAACTGATTTTATGTGCATTTGTTTTTTTAAATCACTGAAAAATCTACATCAATGGTTTATGACCTGATACATCAATAAAAGTAATTGATGAATAATCAATTTATCGGATAATCGAGGTAAAAGTAAATATAAAGAGTTGAAGAGTAAATTATAAAAATAATCGGTCATAAAGTAATTATGACCTGATACATCATAACAGTATTTTTTTTACATTTTATAGAAATATTACCAAACTGCTATTGCCTTATAATATGTATAATATTATAACCACAGTTTTTTCCCTTTGTGGAAAAAGTTTGGTTGGAGTTAACGAGTTTTGAAGCTACTACAACTCGATTATCCGATAAATTGATTATTTGATAAATTGATTATTCACCTTCAAACCCAATCACTCATACATCAAAATGAATTTGCGTTTCAACATTGACGTAAGACAATTATTCAACGAAGTAATGACATTTAGCACGTTAAACGTTCACCTGATGATGATTATAACACGAGTGAAGGTTCAAAAAAGAGTTGGCCCGAAATAGAAAGACTTTCTGTAAAATTGCCAACGCTCTGCTCAGCTGTTTTCTCTGCCCATTCATACGTTCAAGTGGTGTAATGAACTTGGGGGGGAATAAACAATTGGATTGTGGAGTAGATTGGAAACTGATTCATTTTCAAGTGTTGTTGATTTACTTATTAGATCGTGGAAGTGATTGAAAATTAATGATTCATTTCTTAAGGAGTGGTGATTCACTTTAATGTATATATACATGGACACTATCACTGTGATGAGAACGGTACTCTTGTCCGTTTTAGATCACAAATTTAATGTGATTACAGTCTGTATAGAATAAGTGATATTTGAAGAAAATGTCCGTGAAAATGCCAAATTGTGCGAAATTTGAATCATTCTCTGCGATTCAATATTACCGAATGTATTAAAATTGTCAACTCTGCATAGACCATGTTGTCGAATTGAATACATCCTGTCATACGAGCTGATAGAAGAATCATGTAAATAGGCTAATGAAACTCATGCGTATTATTTAATGACTGTAATATTATGAATCACTACGCTGAGTAATCATATGATGCGTGAATGATGTTTTTGGTTAAGAAAACGCATGTTTACACATAAGTGTTTGTTTTTCATACAGAAACTAGCTTACCCGGCGAACTTCGTACCGCCAAAAAGTCATGTATCTCATGTCACACTGACTTTATTTTTTTGGTGAAACATGAAATTTATCTAACATTTTTCATTTACATTCTAAATACGGACTTCCTAAGTGCTTAAAACTACCGTTTTAATACCAGTAATCAATTTTATCACAGAGTGACGTGTTTATTACAGCTGGTAAGTTTAGATGCTAAATCGTGTTATCACAACATGATCTTGAATCATGATAATCTTCCCGATCTACGTTAGCCGCTCAGCCGACAATTTCGAAAACATAGGTCTGTGAAATGGATTGATATATAATTATTATTAGCCCCCCTATTAAAATTTCTGGTCAGAAACCATCCCCAATATTCACACAACATATTCCCAAAGTTTCATGCCGTTCTGTCGAGTAGTTTTTGAGTATATAGGGAACAAACAAACTAACAAACTAACTCACAAACAAACATTCATTTTCATTTTCATATATATATATATATATTATATATATATAATCTATATATATTATATAGATATATATATATATATTATATAATATATATAGATAGAAGGTAACCCGTGCTCCGCAAGGGTCTAATTAGAAACTTGACAAACTAAAAACTTGACGTAATGAAATCATGAAGAATTGAAAATAGGCCTATAACCATTCTCGGTGAATAAAGAATCTATACGCAGAATTTTAAGTTAATCAGTCCAGTAGTTCAGACGTCAGACCCGGCCCCAGGGGTGGGCAGACCGGGCGGCCGCTCAGGGCGGCCGATTTTTGGGGGCGGCAAATTTTAAGGAACGGGAAATTTTTAAATGCAAATAAATAATAAATTCATAATATTCAATGTGAATAGTAAAATTTTATAAGAAGCTTTTCCAAACTCAAGCTAATGAAGACATATATCTAAGATCAACAATGTCCCAGGAACGTCTAAGTGGTCTAGCGAACATAAAGTAGCTCAGTCCCTAGATCTTGAAGAACTGGAGAAGGAATTTTTCTATGCAAAGGTCAGACGAGTTCCACTTAATTAAACAGGTGTGTTGAACAAACTCGTGTTGTAGCAATTGTAGTTTTAATTACTTAGCAAGTTAAATAGGCCTAATCCACCCACTCTGTATAATACCGGTAGGCCTACATCTAGTTATTTAGTTATTCCATGTTAAGTCCATAAGGTGGGCTAATACTCTCTTACAGTCTCTTGATTTAGAACTACCCTCTTAATTATGTTTTCTTATTGTGTACCTTTATTTGAGCATTCGTTGCCTGTACTTATTCCTCAATATTTATATTATTTGTCAAATATTTGTTTAAATGTAATTTTCAACTTGAACAGCTGATAACCTTCGGGCAAATTTCCAAGTAAACAATTATTAGACGGGATACCTGGTGTTGGGGGAGGGGGGGCGTTTGCCGATTTCGCCCAGGGTGGCAAAGTCTCTAGGGCCGTGCCTGTCAGACGTGATAATGCGTCATTCGTGAATTTCCTATCCCGTATGTGTATAAGCCAGTTCTCTCCTTTATTATATTATAGATAAGTTTGAAAAGTTGTATCCATGAGCGATGAAGCATAAACAATAAAATTCAAGCTGGTGCGACTCTGTTGTGGAGAGTTAGAGCAGAGAAATCTTCTATACTTCTATAGATGCTTATTCTAAAATTAGAGTTGGAGTGAGAGCTCTTATTCATGTACGTTTAGACAATTTCTATCTAAATTGGGAAAGGAACAGTTTTGGGCTTTAAGCCTGTTGGTCCTTTCCCAATCATTCATACTTGAGAATTATATTGTATCACTATCAATGTAGAAATAAATTTTACTATGTGTACTGGCTTATACACTAATTCACATTAAATGGCAGTATCGCTAACTATTAAAATTAAACGAATTTTACAGAGTTCGAGAAATCAATTAATGTCAATAAGGAGGGAGAAATTAGTAATGTCGATTTTATTAAATTATTAGTTATTAGTTAGACTTATTTGTACAATTCAAGGGGTGGATCAATTAAAAAAAAGGATAATTGAGAAGAGAGAAGAAATCATTTTTTGTGTAGTTGAGAAGTTGATATTGTGGTAATTATTCATATTGAATGAAAAAAAACTAAGAAATTGTCAAAAAACCACTGATTTATTGATAATTAGAAAGACCGGTTTCGGTTATTACACCATTGTCAATCTCTGATAAACTTAAACTAAATACAAGAGCAGCAGAATTTATACTAGTAGGCGAGTACTGCTATTGGTCGAGGGCATGAACGCCTGCCATTGGCTAGCTAGACAGTCTCCTCCCCTAGCTAGGCCATGGCAGGCGTTCATGCCCTCGACCAATAACAGTACTCGCCTACTAGTATAAATTCTGCTGCTCTTGTATTTAGTTAAGTTATCAGAGATTGACAATGGTGTAATAACCGAAACCGGTCTTTCTAATTATCAATAAATCAGTGGTTTTTGACAATTTCTTAGTTTTTTTTCATTCAAGAAGAAATAATAAATCAATATGTAATTGCTCTTTATAAAATAATCATGCAATGCTTTAATTTTATCATAATATAGATGATAATCATTCATCAATGAGTATTTAAACAAATGCAATTTCTAATTTATTTCCATCTGAAGAGAGAACGATTTATTAATAAGAGAGGTGGGTGAGTGAGGAGGGAGGGAGAAGAGGAAGATGAGGGTGATTGAATGCACAGCAACTATCTCATTCAATAATATATTAACGAAAATCCTAAATAAAGGCTGTAAATCACCCCGAAGACTTCTGCTACTGCAGACATTGACAACAGGGTTAACAGGTAGATGGAAAATCGATGAGAACTACTATCCAAAAATAATTGCCAGCCGGGAATCGAACCCGGTACCTCCCAATTGCCAGTCAGGAATGCTTACCCTTACACCAACTAACAATTTCTGGATAGCAGCGCTCATTTATACGAAGCCATAGCGGCTAACCAGGTTAGAGATGGAATTAAATAGAGAATGCATTTATTCAAATGCTAATTAATATATAATTATTATTTAACGAAAATCCTAAATAAAGGCTGTAAATCACCCCGAAGACTTCTGCTACTGCAGACATTGACAACAGGGTTAACAGCTAGATGGAACCTGATTTTCCATCTAATGCTAATTAATATATAATTATTATTAACGAAAATCCTAAATAAAGGCTGTAAATCACCCCGAAGACTCTGCTACTGCAGACATTGACAACAGGGTTAACAGCTAGATGGAACCCTGATTTTCCATCTAATGCTAATTAATATATAATTATTATTTAACGAAAATCCTAAATAAAGGCTGTAAATCACCCCGAAGACTTCTGCTACTGCAGACATTGACAACAGGGTTAACAGCTAGATGGAACCCTGATTTTCTATCTAATGCTTATTAAATATAATTATTATTAACGAAAATCCTAAATAAAGGCTGTAAATCACCCCGAAGACTTCTGCTACTGCAGACATTGACAACAGGGTTAACAGCTAGATGGAACCCTGATTTTCCATCTAATGCTAATTAATATATAATTATTATTAACGAAAATCTAAATAAAGGCTGTAAATCACCCCGAAGACTTCTGCTACTGCAGACATTGACAACAGGGTTAACAGCTAGATGGAAAATCAGGGTTCCATCTAGCTGTTAACCCTGTTGTCAATGTCTGCAGTAGCAGAAGTCTTCGGGGGGATTTACAGCCTTTATTTAGGATTTTCGTTAAATAATAATTATATATTATTAGCATTTGAATAGATGCATTCTATATTTAATTCCATCTGTATTCTTCAATAATTCTTGCAGTTCTCATACACTAAACACACGCAGTTTTCAAACATGAAACATTAATTGAAAACATGCTCTAATGTATGTTGCGAAAAATGCAGCACTCAGAATCCCTGAGCGTTGGCGGCACTAAAAATAGAGTCATTTTTACTGACATTAATCGGATGGGAAGATGTTATCTTAGAAACACTGAGAGGTTGAAGTGCATCTTAAATAGATTATTGAAACGTATGGTTCTAATCAGTCTTGAATGTGACTTGAATTGATTGTGTTTGTATATACAAGGAATGTTATACTTTTTTATTGAGTTTGTTTGTACGTATCATAGAAGGATATACAAGATGAGTTCACAAGGGAGAGGAGGTTGGTTTGTAGCATGAACCTGGAAACATCAAGTCTGACCAAAATAGTATTATCGAAAGTACATGAAGATATCCCATGGTATAGGGCGTTTAAGTTCCAATTTTCAATGTTAACTCAAGCTGATAAGCCTTGTAGTTCCATTTCGTGAAGCTATTTCGTGACGCTCGTAGTTTCTCAAGTGAAATTTAACAGCCTTTTGTACAACTGAGCGCTTGTCTCACTATATCCACATTCTAGGCTACAATGACAATTCTCAGTTGCTTGCCAGATAGAGTTGAGCTGCTAAAATGTGGCAAGCAGATCGTTACATGAATTCACCGCAATGTTTGTTCTGGCTTCATCTCCCGGTCTAGTTCAATGATTGTACCACAGGGGGCGTTCTAAATGCGACAAGGTTTAGTAGGGTCTCATAGGATCCCTTTCTCCTAAATAGTTGGGAGAAGCAAATAGATGTCCCGGTCTCTGACTGGCTTTACAAACACCAAGTGATAAGTTGTTTGGTTTTATCTTTAGGAGAGCACCACAGCGATAATTAGTACAGTGCCGGTTGCACAAAAGCCGGTTAAATTTTAATCGTGATTAATCCCACGAGAACCAATCAGAGAAGCCGTCTTCTCAAAAAGACCTTCTCTGATTGGTTCTCGTGAAATTAATCACAGTTAAAATTTAACCGGCTTTTGTGCAATCGGTCCTCAGTCTTGAATGTGACTTTCTAATTGGTTGTCTTTGTTACAAGATGAGTGTCACAAGGGTGAGTGGGAAGGTTTCACAAGAGGAGGGGGAAACTGTCAACATTGTATTCACTTATTGTTTTCACTTAACATACAATACAAGAAGAGGAGGAGACTATGCTTCACAGTTTCACAGAACAGCTCTTTGTGGAAGAAGAAGAACATATGGGGCCTTGAATTTATTAGAGAACTTACTATTCATTTATAAAATATTGTGAAAATGTTCATGTTTTTGAGAAGTTATGGTTGGAAGTTCGGCTTTGAGACACTCTGTATATCTAATCGGATCCAGACTATATTATAATGAAGACTTTACTATAGATATTAATTTATTTCCATGCAATATCAATATACAAGGGTGAGTCATATGTATGGGAACCCTTCAATAAGTTGGAGACTGTTGTAGATATAATAATGTAACATTCAGGATAAGTTATTGTTCTATGATACTTGTATCCAAAATGGGGGCTGATTGAAGTTTTAGTTTTTAAAGAAATGAGGGGTTGTAACTCAAATATTTTGTATGTAAACACCCATGTGCGATACATCATTTTGAAGGTTTTTTCAAAACGATAAAAGATGACATCAATGAAAAAAGGTTCTATGATACTTTTATCCAAAATGGCGACTGATTGAATTTTATCAATTATGTTTTTAAAAACAAAAACTTCAATAAGACGCCATTTTGGATAAAAGTATCATAGCATATTTTAATTGATGTCAACTTTCTTGTTTTAGAAGGGCCTAAAAAAATGATGTACCACTAGGGATGTCAATCCCGGGACTGATTTCAATTCCGGTATTTCGGGATATCCAATATCAATCCCGGGATTC
>NW_024093170.1:0-9160 GCF_014356525.2 Nilaparvata lugens | reverse complement strand
TCAAGTCGAGAACAGACTGCGGCTCTAGTCTCAACTCACACTTACACGAATCAAGTCGAGAACAGACTGCGGCTCTGGTCTCAACTCACACTTACACGACTCAAGTCGAGAACAGACTGCGGCTCTAGTCTCAACTCACACTTACACGACTCAAGTCGAGAACAGACTGCGGCTCTAGTCTCAACTCACACTTACACGACTCAAGTCGAGAACAGACTGCGGCTCTAGTCTCAACTCACACTTACACGACTCAAGTCGAGAACAGACTGCGGCTCTAGTCTCAACTCACACTTACACGACTCAAGTCGAGAACAGACTGCGACTCTAGTCTCAACTCACACTTACACGACTCAAGTCGAGAACAGACTGCGACTCCAGTCTTTAACTCACACTTACACGACTCAAGTCGAGAACAGACTGCGACTCTAGTCTCAACTCACACTTACACGACTCAAGTCGTGGACAGACTGCGACTCAGTCTTTCACTCACACTTACACGACTCAAGTCGAGAACAGACTGCGACTCTAGTCTCAACTCACACTTACACAACTCAAGTCGAGGACAGACTGCGACTCTAGTCTCAACTCGCACTTACACGATTCAGTCGAGAACAGACTGCGGCTCTAGTCTCAACTCACACTTACACGACTTAAGTCGAGAACAGACTGCGGCTCTAATCTCAACTCACATTTACACGACTCAAGTCGAGAACAGACTGCGACTCTAGTCTCAACTCACACTTACACGACTCAAGTCGGGAAGAGACTGCGACTCTAGTCTCAACTCACACTTACACGACTCAAGTCGAGAACCAACTGCAGCTCTATTTTCAAATAAATGATTTTCCATGATTTTTCATGATGGTTAGCTACATCATGGATTTTCTGAGATTTACATCATGGATTTTCGAGAAAATAAAAAATTTCAATTTTCATGATTTTCATGATTGTGTTACATCATGGATTTTCGAGAAAATAAAAAATTTAATTTTTCATGATTTTCATGATGTTAAGCTACATCATTGATTTTCTGAGATTCACATCATGGATTTTTGAGAAAATAAATAATTTCAATTTTTCATGATTTTCATGATGGTGAGCCTACATCATGGATTTCCTGAAATCTACATCATGGATTTTCGAGAAAATAAAAAATTTCAATATTCATGATTTTCATGATGGTTAGCCTACATCATGGATTTCCTGAGATTTACATCATGGATTTTCGAGAAAAAAAATTTTTTTTATTTTTCATGATTTTCATGATGATTAGCCTACATCATGGATTCTCTGAGATTTACATCATGGATTTTCGAGAGAAATGAAAAATTTTCAATTTTCCATGATTTTCATGATGGTTATCCTACATCATGGATTTTCTGAGATTTACATAATAGATTCTCGAAAAAATAAAAGATTTAAATTTTTCATGATTTTCATGATGGTTAGCCTACATCATGGATTTTCTGAGATTTACATCATGGATTTTCGAGAAAATAAAAAATTTCAATTTTTCATGATTTTCATGATTGTGTTACATCATGGATTTTCGGGAAAATAAAAAATTTATATTTTCATGATTTTCATGATGGTTAGCCTACATCATGGATTCTCTGAGATTTACATCATGGATTTCCGAGAAAATAAATAATTTCAATTTTTCATGATTTTCTAATGGTTAGCTAAACATCATGGATTTTCTGAGATCTACATCATGGATTTTCGAGAAAATAAAAATTTCATTTTTCATGTTTCATGATGGTTAGCCTTCATCATGGATTTTTAAGAAAATATAAAATTTCAATTTTTCATGATTTTCATGATGGTTAGCTACATAATGGTTTTTCATGATTTTCATGATGGTTAGCCTACATCATGGATTTTCTGAGATTTACATCATGGATTTTCGAGAAAATAAAAAATTTCAATTTTTCATGATTTTCATGATGGTTAGCCTACATCATGGATTTTCTGAGATTTACATCATGGATTTTCGAGAAAATAAAAAATTTCATTTTTCATGATTTTCATGATGGTGTTACATCATGGATTTTCGAGAAAAAAAAATTTCAATTTTTCATGATTTTCATGATGGTTAGCCTACATCATGGATTTTCTGAGATTTACATCATGGATTTTCGAGAAAAAAAAATTTCAATTTTTCATGATTTTCATGATGGTTAGCCTACATCATGGATTTTCTGAGATTTACATCATGGATTTTCGAGAAAAAAAAATTTCAATTTTCCATGATTTTTCATGATGGTTACCTACACATCATGGATTTTCGAGAAAATAAAAAATTTCAATTTTTCATGATTTTCATGATGGTTAGCCTACATCATGGATTTTCTGAGATTTACATCATGGATTTTCGAGAAAATAAAAAATTTCAATTTTTCATGATTTTCATGATGGTTAGCCTACATCATGGATTTCCTGAGATTTACATCATGGATTTTCTGAGATTTACATCATGGATTTTCGAGAAAATGAAAAATTTTCAATTTTTCATGATTTTCATGATGGTTAGCCTACATCATGGATTTTCTGAGATTTACATCATGGATTTTCGAGAAAATAAAAAATTTCAATTTTCCATGATTTTTAGCCTACATCATGGATTTTCTGAGATTTACATCATGGATTTTCGAGAAAATAAAAATTTCAATTTTTCATGATTTTCATGATGGTTAGCCTACATCATGATTTTCTGAGATTTACATCATGGATTTTCGAGAAAATAAAAAATTCAATTTTTCATGATTTTCATGATGGTAGCCTACATCATGGATTTTCTGAGATTTACATCATGGATTTTCGAGAAAATAAAAAATTTCAATTTTTCATGATTTTCATGATGGTTAGCCTACATCATGGATTTTCTGAGATTTACATCATGGATTTTCTGAGATTTACATCATGGATTTTTGAGAAAATAAAAAATTTCAATTTTTCATGATTTTCATGATGGTGTTACATCATGGATTTTCGAGAAAATAAAAAATTTCAATTTTTCATGATTTTCATGATGATTAGCCTACATCATGGATTTTCTGAGATTTACATCATGGATTTTCGAGAAAATAAAAATTTCAATTTTTCATGATTTTCATGATGGTTAGCCTACATCATGGATTTTCTGAGATTACATCATGGATTTTCGAGAAAATAAAAAATTTCAATTTTTCATGATTTTCATGATGGTTAGCCTACATCATGGATTTTCGAGAAAATAAAAAATTTCAATTTTTCATGATTTTCATGATGGTTAGCCTACATCATGGATTCTCTGAGATTTACATCATGGATTCCCGAGAAAAAAAATAATTTCAATTTTTCATGATTTTCATGATTTTCATGATGGTTAGCCTACATCATGGATTTTCTGAGATCTACATCATGGATTTTCGAGAAAATAAAAAATTTCAATTTTTCATGATTTTCATGATGGTTAGCCTACATCATGGATTCTCTGAGATTTACTTCATGGATTTTCGAGAAAATAAAAAATTTCAATTTTTCATGATTTTCATGATGGTTAGCCTACATCATGGATTTTTGAGAAAATAAAAAATTTCAATTTTTCATGATTTTCATGATGGTTAGCCTACATCATGGATTTTCTGAGATTTACATCATGGATTTTCGAGAAAATAAAAAATTTAAATTTTCATGATTTTCATGATGATTAGCCTACATCATGGATTCTCTGAAATTTACATAATGGATTTTCGAGAAAATAAAAAATTTCAATTTTTCATGATTTTCATGATGGTTAGCCTACATCATGGATTTTCTGAGATTTACATCATGGATTTTCGAGAAAATGAAAAATTTTCAATTTTTGATGATTTTCATGATGGTTAGCCTACATCATGGATTTTCTGAGATTTACATCATGGATTTTCGAGAAAATAAAAAATTTCAATTTTTCATGATTTTCATGATGGTTAGCCTACATCATGGATTTTCTGAGATTTACATCATGGATTTTCGAGAAAATAAAAAATTCAATTTTTCATGATTTTCATGATGATTAGCCTACATCATGGATTCTCTGAGATTTACATCATGGATTTTTGAGAAAATAAAAAATTCAATTTTTCATGATTTTCATGATGGTTAGCCTACATCATGGATTTTCTGAGATTACATCATGGATTTTCGAGAAAATGAAAAATTTTCAATTTTTGATGATTTTCATGATGGTTAGCCTACATCATGGATTTTCTGAGATTTACATCATGGATTTTCGAGAAAATAAAAAATTTCAATTTTTCATGATTTTCATGATGGTTGCCTACATCATGGATTTTCTGAGATTTACATCATGGATTTTCGAGAAAAAAAAATTTCAATTTTTCATGATTTTCATGATGGTGCTACATCATGGATTTTTGAGAAAATATAAAATTTCAATTTTTCATGATTTTCATGATGGTTAGCCTACATAATGGATTTTCTGAGATTTACATCATGGTTTTCGAGAAAATAAAAAATTTCAATTTTTCATGATTTTCATGATGGTTAGCCTACATCATGGATTTTTGAGATTTACATCATGGATTTTTGAGAAAATAAAAAATTTCAATTTTTCATGATTTTCATGATGGTTAGCCTACATCATGGACTTTCTGAGATTTACATCATGGATTTTCGAGAAAATAAAAAATTTATATTTTTCATGATTTTCATGATGATTAGCCTACATCATGGATTCTCTGAGATTTACATAATGGATTTTCGAGAAAATAAAAAATTTCAATTTTTCATGATTTTCATGATGGTTAGCCTACATCATGGATTTTCTGAGATTTACATAATGGATTTTCGAGAAAATCAAAAATTTTCAATTTTTCACGATTTTCATGGTGGTTAGTCTACATATGGATTTTCTGAGATTTACATCATGGATTTTCGAGAAAATGAAAAATTTTCAATTTTACATGATTTTTCATGATAAGTTACATCATGGATTTTCGAGAAAATGAAAAATTTCAATTTTTGATGATTTTCATGATGGTTAGCCTACATCATGGATTTTCTGAGATTTACATCATGGATTTTCGAGAAAATAAAAAATTTCAATTTTTCATGATTTTCATGATGGTGTTACATCATGGATTTTCGAGAAAATAAAAAATTTCAGTTTCTCATGATTTTCATGATGGTTAGCCTACATCATGGATTTTCTGAGATTTACATCATGGATTTTCGAGAAAATAAAAAATTCAATTTTTCATGATTTTTATGATGGTTAGCCTACATCATGGATTTTCGAAAAAAAAATTTAATTTTTCATGATTTTCATGATGGTTAGCCTACATCATGGATTTTCTGAGATTTACATCATGGATTTTCGAGAGAATAAAAAATTCAATTTTTCATGATTTTCATGATGGTTAGCCTACATCATGGATTTTCTAAGATTTACATCATGGATTTTCGAGAAAATGAAGAATTTCAATTTTTCATGATTTTCATGATGGTTAGCCTACATCATGGATTTACTGAGATTTACATCATGGATTCTCAAGAAAATAAAAGATTGAAATTTTTCATGATTTTCATGATGGTTAGCCTACATCATGGATTTTCTGAGATTTACATCTGGATTTTCGAGAGAATAAAAAATTCAATTTTTCCTGATTTTCATGATGGTGTTACATCATGGATTCTCGAGAAAATAAAAATTTCTTTTTTTCATGATTTTCATGATGGTTAGCCTACATCATGGATTCTCTGAGATTTACATCATGGATTCCCGAGAAAAAAAATAATTTCAATTTTTCATGATTTTCATTATGGTTAGCCTACATCATGGATTTTCTGAGATCTACATCATGGATTTTCGAGAAAATGAAAAATTTCAATTTTTCATGATTTTCATGATGGTTAGCCTACATCATGGATTCTCTGAGATTTACTTCATGGATTTTCGAGAAAATAAAAATTTCAATTTTTCATGATTTTCATGATGGTTAGCCTACATCATGGATTTTTGAGAAAATAAAAAATTTCAATTTTTCATGATTTTCATGATGGTTAGCTACATCATGGATTTTCTGAGATTTACATCATGGATTTTCGAGAAAATAAAAAATTTAAATTTTTCATGATTTTCATGATGATTAGCCTACATCATGGATTCTCTGAAATTACATAATGGATTTTCGAGAAAATAAAAATTTCAATTTTTCATGATTTTCATGATGGTTAGCCTACATCATGGATTTTCTGAGATTTACATCATGGATTTTCGAGAAAATGAAAAATTTCAATTTTTGATGATTTTCATGATGGTTAGCCTACATCATGGATTTTCTGAGATTTACATCATGGATTTTTGAGAAAATAAAAATTTCAATTTTTCATGATTTTCATGATGGTTAGCCTACATCATGGATTTTCTGAGATTACATCATGGATTTTCGAGAAAAAAAAAATTTAAATTTTTCATGATTTTCATGATGATTAGCCTACATCATGGATTCTCTGAAATTACATAATGGATTTTTGAGAAAATAAAAAATTCAATTTTTCATGATTTTCATGATGGTTAGCCTACATCATGGATTTTCTGAGATTTACATCATGGATTTTCGAGAAAATGAAAAATTTCAATTTTTGATGATTTTCATGATGGTTAGCCTACATCATGGATTTTCTGAGATTTACATCATGGATTTTTGAGAAAATAAAAAATTTCAATTTTTCATGATTTTCATGATGGTTAGCCTACATCATGGATTTTCTGAGATTTACATCATGGATTTTCGAGAAAAAAAAAATTTAAATTTTTCATGATTTTCATGATGATTAGCCTACATCATGGATTCTCTGAAATTACATAATGGATTTTTGAGAAAATAAAAAATTCAATTTTTCATGATTTTCATGATGGTTAGCCTACATCATGGATTTTCTGAGATTTACATCATGGATTTTCGAGAAAATGAAAAATTTCAATTTTTGATGATTTTCATGATGGTTAGCCTACATCATGGATTTTCTGAGATTTACATCATGGATTTTCGAGAAAAAAAGAAATTTCAATTTTTCGTGATTCTCATGATGGTTAGCCTACATCATGGATTTTCTGAGATTTACATCATGGATTTTCGAGAGAATAAAAAATTTCAATTTTTCATGATTTTCATGATGGTTAGCCCACATCATGGATTTTCTGAGATTCACATAATGGATTTCCGAAAAATAAAAAATTTCAATTTTTCATGATTTTCATGATGGTTAGCCTATATCATGGATTTTCTGAGATTTACATCATGGATTTTCGAGAAAATAAAAAATTTAAATTTTTCATGATTTTCATGATGGTTAGCCTACATCATGGATTCCTGAGATTTACATCATGGATTTCCGAGAAAATAAAAAATTTCATTTTTCATGATTTTCATGATGGTTAGCCTACATCATGGATTTTCTGAGATTTACATCATGGATTTTCGAGAAAAAAAAAATTTCAATTTTTCATGATTTTCATGATGGTGTTACATCATGGATTTTCGAGAAAATAAAAATTTCAGTTTTTCATGATTTTCATGATGGTTAGCCTACATCATGGATTTTCTGAGATTTACATCATGGATTTTCGAGAAAATAA
The DNA here is from genome assembly GCF_014356525.2 of Nilaparvata lugens. Taxonomy (NCBI): domain Eukaryota; kingdom Metazoa; phylum Arthropoda; class Insecta; order Hemiptera; family Delphacidae; genus Nilaparvata; species Nilaparvata lugens. Next base: position 1,533 of record NW_024093170.1, on the reverse strand, counting down.
ATAATTTCAATTTTTCATGATTTTCATAATGGTTAGCCTACATCATGGATTTTCTGAGATCTACATCATGGATTTTCGAGAAAATAAAAAATTCAATTTTCCATGATTTTCATGATGGTTAGCCTACATCATGGATTTTTGAGAAAATAAAAAATTTCAATTTTTCATGATTTTCATGATGGTTAGCCTACATCATGGATTTTCTGAGATTTACTTCATGGATTTTCGAGAAAATAAAAAATTTCATTTTTCATGATTTTCATGATGGTTAGCCTACATCATGGATTTTCTGAGATTACATCATGGATTTTCGAGAAGATAAAAAATTCCAATTTTCATGATTTTCATGATGGTTAGCCTACATCATGGATTTTCTGAGATTTACATCATGGATTTTCGAGAAAAAAAAATTCAATTTTTCATGATTTTCATGATAGTTAGCCTACATCATGGATTTTTTGAGATTTACATCATGGATTTTTGAGAAAATAAAAAATTTCAATTTTTCATGATTTTCATGATGGTTAGCCTACATCATGGACTCTGAGATTCACATCATGGATTTTCGAGAAAATAAAAAATTATATTTTTCATGATTTTCATGATGATTAGCCTACATCATGGATTCTCTGAGATTTACATATGGATTTTTCGAGAAAATAAAAAATTTCAATTTTTCATGATTTTCATGATGGTTAGCCTACATCATGGATTTTCTGAGATTTACATCATGGATTTTCGAGAAAATAAAAAATTCAATTTTTGATGATTTTCATGATGGTTAGCCTACATCATGGATTTTCTGAGATTTACATCATGGATTTTCGAGAAAATAAGAAATTTCAATTTTTCATGATTCTCATGATGGTTAGCCTACATCATGGATTTTCTGAGATTTACATCATGGATTTTCGAGAGAATAAAAAATTTCAATTTTTCATGATTTTCATGATGGTTAGCCTACATCATGGATTTTCTGAGATTTACATAATCGATTTCCGAGAAAATAAAAAATTTCAATTTTTCATGATTTTCATGATGGTTGCCTACATCATGGATTTTCTGAGATTTACATCATGGATTTTCGAGAGAATAAAAAATTTCATTTTTCATGATTTTCATGATGGTTAGCTACATCATGGATTTTCTGAGATTACATCATGGATTTTCGAGAAAATGAAAAATTTCAATTTTTCATGATTTTCATGATGGTTAGCCTACATCATGGATTTTCTGAGATTTACATCATGGATTTTCGAGAAAATAAAAAATTTCAATTTTTCATGATTTTCATGATGGTGTTACATCATGGATTTTCGAGAAAATAAAAAATTTCAGTTTTTCATGATTTTCATGTTGTTAGCCTACATCATGGATTTTCTGAGATTTACATCATGGATTTTCGAGAGAATAAAAAATTTCAATTTTTCATGATTTTCATGATGGTTAGCCACATCATGGATTTTCTGAGATTCACATAATGGATTCCGAAAAATAAAAAATTTCATTTTTCATGATTTCATGATGGTTAGC
>NW_024093169.1:0-13481 GCF_014356525.2 Nilaparvata lugens | reverse complement strand
GATTTGATTTCAAATTTTTACCTTGCAAAATTCAAAATTGGTCATGATCTTCTGGGTTATTCTTTGAGTAGAAAACACCTTCAGCGAAACTGGAATTTGAAAGTAGCTTTGTATGTTCTCAAGGAAAAATCACGATTCAGTAGTCAACTGGATGATCAATTACATGCATCATTGCATGCAATCAATTACTGATCAAAATACAGATATCTTATGGATTATTGATTGCATGCAATGATGCTCTTATGAATGCATTCAATTGATATAATGAAAATTGAACTACTCGTATTTCAGTTGTCTTTCCAAAGCTGAAATAGTACAGCTGACAGAAATCAGCGGCATTTGAGCGAGTTCTCTCGCCCAGAAGACTGCTCTATAGCTGTCTGAATAGAAGACTCTATTGCTCTATAGTCCAGTCAATATAGACATAAAAAGGGGGTGTGCTTGCAATTTATATTGTAGTTCTGATTTTTTAATATATTATTTGGGCACATAAGAGAAGTCCAGAACCAATTTCTTCATGCAAAATTTCCTTGTGCTAGATACAGAGTGGCCAAAAAACCTCGTATTTTCGGCTCATTTTCCAGTTTTCAGCTATTTCTGCAAAATCTCGTAATCGGACAGAAAAATTTGCTCTCGCCTTTTTCTAGAATATGAAATTCTGAATAAAATGAGATCATTCGCAACTCTCTATCTCCAATGAGTACTGAGTTATGATTTTTCAAAAATGAGTGAAATTTGAAGAGAAAATAAATTTTTGATGAATTTTAGATTTTGATCAACAATATCTTCCGATTTTTATTTTTACCATTTAGATGTATAATTCAAAATCTCTCAGGGCGTATTTTTGTGCTCTACAATCTGAGATCAAGTAGAGCGCTCTATCGCATATAGATTTCCATGAACACCTGACAATAATGCTCCTTGTATTGTGAAAAACACCTAATTTTCAGCTTCAACCATCATCACCAACTACATAGTCTTCACATTGATATTTCGCACAACGACATAAGTTCATAAGGCTATGTTCTATGAGAATCACCCGTTAGATGCACTTCATTTCAGTATTTCCTAGTGGAGAGGCGTGCTTAAGGACAGCTCAAGGATAAAAACACTTATAACTTCTGACACAATGCTCAGATTTCAGCGTACTACACTTCATTTTTCTCGGCTCGTCAAGGCGGTCCAAAATCATGCATCATAAGTCAAATTCGGTCGAAAAGTGGAAAATTAATTGTTGAGTGTACTAAAGCCCATATTCCCATACACAAACAAAAACCAGTTTTTTGGACTCAGTGGACCTTGAAACGTATAGAAATTTAGAAATTGGGGTACCTTAATTTTTTTCGGAAAGCAATACTTTCCTTACCTATGGTAATAGGGCAAGGAAAGTAAAAATTGCCAATTTCTATATTCAAAGCTGCATGTCTTTTGAAATACTTCTGATAAAATTTCCAAATCTAGTGAGGATGTGAAAATTGTCCTCCTCTACTTACTCCAATAAATAATACCTTCAATTCCAACACCATTCGAAAGTTACAGAAGATTCCAAAAATGGCGATTTCAGTTTTTACATTTTTTCCGTGATTTTACTGTTGATCATGAGTTTCTAAAACGAGTCTGATACATCATAGAAACTCTCGAGGTTTCAAAAGTGAGATAAATTCATCCTAAAATCTTAACAGTTTTTGTTAATTTCTTCTATATGTTCCAGGCTTTCTCAATAGGTCAACATGAAAATTAACTCAACCTTTGAACGGAGGGGATCTGCTCTGTCCTTGGGTTGGATAACAGTCGAGATAGTGAGACGATTGAATAGGTGAGTTTTGCAATAATAAATTCAGTTTCTATTTTGTTAATGGTTGTATCAAGAAATGATAACTAGTTGAATTCTGATCTAATGTCGTGATAGATTAGAGCAAACTTGATAAGACTTGAAATGCCACTTGGGATTGCATCAAGTTGAGAATCAAGATAACCCTACTTACTTTCCGATCACATTAACTTGGCAAATCGAGCAAGTCGTTAGAACGGTCATCGGGTCCGACGAGCAAGTGTGACAGCACCCTCCTGACATTTCTTGAGAGAATGGTCATTATTGTGGACAGGAAACACTTGCTGATTTTCCTTCAAACTCTCATTTTCGGTCACATCAAGTCACAAGCAATACCTATATCTCTCTTACCTATAGAGGTATAGTTTCCTACACAAGCTCTTCCTACATTCCCTACCTTTTACCATAGACAAGATAAGATAGATACCATGAATAGAATACACTTAGAAAAAAGCTAGTATAAGAATATATCACATGGTATAGGCATAGAGAAACGATAGCATAAGTAGATATCCCATGGTATAGGGCGTTCATGTCGCAACTTTTACTGTTATCCCAAGCCGATAGTTCACATAGTTCTTTCCTATACCAGCTGTGTGACGTGGTAGTCTCTCAAATGTGCCGTTCATACACTATCACTCCAACAAAACAGTGAAAATTGACAAAATCGACAGTAATCGGCTTGAGATAACAGTATAAGTTGCGACATAAATTCCCTATACCATGGGATATCTACTTACGCTATTGTTTCTCTATGGTATAGGTGATTTATGTTACGAATTTCACTGTGAACTCAAGTCAATAGTCTATTCTTTCTCGTGGAGATATGTGACTGTGACACTGGTAGTTTCTCATACTGTCACCCCACAAAACAGTAATAATGGACAGTAGTCCACAGTAATCGGCTCCATATCAGTTAACAAAACATCGGTTTCCAATTTGGAGCATAAACAACCTATACCTTAGGATATCTAATTTTGCTATTTTCTCTCTATAATAGGTCTCCTACTTTCCTCTACTAAATTTGTTCTCTATGATCTTACTATGTTCTAATTATTATTAACCCTCCTAGTACCACGTTGGGTCGTATCCGACCCCAGGCGCCATTGCTTATCGGTTTGTGGACATCTTGGTGGGGAAAACGCCACCCTCTTCCATGTAACCTCTCCTTAAGTATTCCTCCAGACACAGACCAGAGCTTAGGTTCGTGATAAGTGAACTTTTTTTATTATTGCCAATTTAAATGTTAGGTATCAAGAACGGGGTCGCATCCGACCCCACATGGCATTTCTGTTCAACTTATTTCGATGTTTATTGTTTGAATTACTCTATTCAATTTGCATTCTCGTTAAGTGGAATAGTTATTACACACTTTTAGTTTGTATATAATCGATCGTGGGTAATGATACAAATGAAATTTCAACTTACAGATAGGATTAAAATCTGTATAGATGCTTAGAAACACTTATGAAGTTCAGAGAGAGAATAAAACTAGTTTATAAATTAAAACAGATTATTCTATCTATCTAGGCATGTCATTACGTATTTCTATGCCTTTTTTATGCAGATTTGGTTTTCAAGTTTAGTTTTAGTTTTCACCACTGGAAAGCTGGAATTTTGTACTCATACTATAAAAAGTTTTTAATCATTCAAGTTTTTTTTCCCTTTAAATAAATGAATGTTCAAATAAATAATATTTTCATTGATTTCAAATGGAATTTTGTGAGGGAAAAATCATAATTTGGGACTGGGTCGGAAACGACCCCACCTGGTCTTCTATGTCTCATGGGTATTCACCTTTCTTCTCTCTTTATATATCTTCTTTTTCTCCTTCTTCCTCTTCTCCTTCATCTCATTTTTCCAACTCTTCTCCTTATTTTCCTCCTTCTCTTTCTCCACCTTCTTCTCCTTCTGCTTTTTCATCTCGTTCATCCCCTTCCCCTCCTCTTACAACTTCATCCACTTCTTATTCTTCTCCTTCCACTCCGCCGGCTTCTCTTCTCTCTCCTTCCCGTACTCCACTCCCATTTTTCCTTCATGTCGTCAGTTTCATTCTTTTTATTTTTTTCTCTAACTCTGCTCTTTTCTTATTCCCCTTTACCATCAAATTCTGGTTCATGTTGTTCTCTTCTTCTATTTTTTCTTATCCATTATTACTTCATTATCGCCTTCTCCTCTCCACTCCATTTCTCCCCTTTCTCATCTTTCTTCTCCACAACTCATTCTTTCTCATTTTCTTTACACCTTAACAACCGCCCGTTGTTTGTCATACATTCTGCATTTTTCTATTTCTTATCCGGAATGACTTGAAATTTGAAACGTGAGGTCCTTACAATATAATGATGCCACACGAGCAATTTCGATCAAATAAAATTCAATATGGCGGCTGGAATGACGAAAATCTTGTCAGAAAAATGTTCTTTCACGATTTTCTCGAAAACAGCTCTAACGATTTTGATCAAATTTATACCTGAAATAATCATTGATAAGCTCTATCAACTGCCACAATCCCATATCTGTAAAAATTGCTGGAGCTCTGCCCCATCTATGCAAAGTTTGATTTAAGATTCCCAATTATCAGGCTTCAGAAACAATTTAAACATACAATTTGAATGAAAAATGTTGAGTGAAAAAGATTGAGCATGCAAATCTCCACACTTAATGTTCAGTAACATTCTCACTTAGAATTGAAAATAAGCTCAAAATTCGAGAAAATGTGATTGTAATGACTGTTGATTCTATTAAATCATTCACTATGAAAAGATAGCAGACCTCGTGTGTCTCCAGCGTTTTTGTCCAGTATCCAGCTGGCTCAGATCTTTGAATAGTAGACTTTAGATGTGTGTGAACACTAGCGTCAGGTGATCAATTTATTCCACGGCAAGGAAAATAAGCTCGAAATTCGAGAAAATGTTATTATTTCAATTACAAACTGTTGGCAACTGTTGATTCTATTAAATCATTCACTATGAAAAAAGCAGACCTCGTCTGTTATCATTTAATTGTATGTGTCTCCGGCGTTTTTGTCCAGTATCCAGCTGGCTCAGATCTTTGAATAGTATTGGCTAGAGATGAGCGTGAAAACTAGCGTCAGGTGATCAATTTATTTCACGGCAAGGAAAGTTGTGTTAGTGCGCCACACTAGATTTTTCTTGCTCATTGTCATTGTAGCATATAAAAAAACATTATAACTTGAAAATGACCTATGGCATAGCCACCTCTAATACACCACCTCACAGCCACCTGTATTAGAAGTGGCTATGTCTATGGCATAGCCACCTCTAATACAAGGCCGCATCCTACGATATTGCAACGTCGCAGTGTATGCCTACAATCTAATACATGAAAAAGATTTTTAAAAATACCAGCTGATCTTTTTCACCATTCATGTATTAGATTCTAGGCCTACACTGCGGCGTTGCAATATCGTAGGCCGCGGCCTTGCATTAGAAGTGGCTATGCCTATGGTCGAAACTATTCATTAAAATATTTCAAAGTTTTTAATAAAAGGGTATTAAAAGTTTTCATATTGTTTTTTATTTGAATCAAATAGCCCATAAACAAAGTGATATTACTCTCTAGCATAATATGATTAACCATGTTATTTTACTACTACTGGGAATTATTTTTAAAGCTAGAACGTAAGTTAAATTTAGTTTTGTTGAACACATGAATAAAGGAATCTGAATCCTTGTCCTCCAAATCTGCATTTCCTACACTTTCTTCCTTACCAACTCAATCCCCATCTTTTTCTTATCTATCTCACCCATCCTCCTCCGCACAATAAAGCTTCTTGGCCACTGCAGGGTCAGATGACGATCATTTGCCATCATTATAGACAGGAAACACCTTCCGCTGTTCTCTCAAATCCTCATTTCGGGTTGCACGGAGGAAGCTCACCGTCACCTTGAGGGATGGCCAGGTGTCATCAGGAAGCTCTAGTGCACCCACTTTATCCCCTTCGGAAGTTGAGTCCCTTTCCTTCCAAGACGTCCCCGTTCATTCCACCAAGTCCCGCCACTTTCTCAACTTCCTGACTCCCTACTGCACCCTAATTATTCCACCTATCAAAGTACCCCTTTACCTCACAAAGTCACCTCTCTCTCCTCTTTTTTCCTCTTTTTTTCTCCTTTCTCATCTCTCACCTTCACCTTCTTCTGTTTTTCTTCTCTCATTCTCCTAGTAGAGGGTTAGTGGGGAGGATATTTTTACTTTCCTTGCCCTATTACCATAGGTAAGGAAAGTATTGCTTTCCGAAATAAATTAAGGTACCCCAATTTCTAAATTTCTATACGTTTCAAGTTCCTGAGTCCAAAAAGTGGTTGTTTGGTATTGGACTGTATGTATGTATTATGGTGTGTGTGTGTGTGTGTGTGTTGTGTGTGTGTGTGTGTGTGTACACGATATCTCTCTCCAATTAACGGAATGACTTGGAATTTGAACTTAAGGTCCTTACAAAATAGGATCCGACACGAACAATTTCGATAAAATGCAATTCAAGATGGCGGCTAAAATGGCGAAAATGTTGTCAAAAACAGGGTTTTTCGCGATTTTCTCGAAAACGACTCCAACGATTTTGATTAAATTCATACCTAGAATAGTCATGATAAGCTCTATCAACTGCCACACGAGTCCCATATCTGTAAAATTTCAGGAGCTCCACCCCATCTATGCAAAGTTTGATTTTAGATTCTCAATTATCAGGCTTTAGATACATTTGAACAAAAAAATTCAGTGGAAAGATTGAGCATGAGAATCTCTACAATTAATGTTCCGTAACATTTTCACCTAAAATTGAAAATAAGCTAGAAATTCGAGAAAATGAGATAATCCAATTGCAAACTGTTGGCAACTGTTGATTCTATTATATGATTCACTATGAAGAGATAGCAGACTCGTATGTCTCCAGCGTTATTGTCCTGTTACCTGCTGACTCAGATTTTGTTTATAAGGAGATTGAGATGTGCGGGAACACTAGCGTCAGGTGATCAATTCTCATAACGGCAAGGAAAGTTGTGTGAGTGCGCCACACCAGATTTTTAATATTCTTTCCGAAGAATGGACATTGATATGTCCAAAGCTCCGCCATTCATGTAGATGCATAAATATAATTATCTACAGTTATTACAGATTGCTTTTTTATATCATATACAGTTCAATAATTATTTCTTAGTCTATATTACGTAAATTCATCTATAATTTTGCTGTATTGTATGCTATTGTATATAAGTGTATAAGCAGTATATATGTAATCTACATAAATAAATACTCAATCAATCAATCTTCCTCGTTCTTCTTCCTCCTTCAACTCCTCTTATCGGCTTTTTCTCTCTACCTCATTCCTCTCTCTACTCTCCAATTCTCCCTTATCTTTCTTCTCTTCTCTCCTTCCCCCCACTCCTCTTTTTCCTCTTAACTTTCTCCTCCTACTCGTCTCTTCCTCTTTCTTGACCTCTTAAATTAGTAAGTAGAGTTTCTTATTTGAACATTACTTCGAGTTATAATTCCCAACAGCTCTAATTCTCACAACCCGGTCGTGCGTTAAAGGGGAGGATATTTTATATCCTTCTAGAGAATCGACAATATTTGTTGAAACACCGCCGATTATGAAGCTACATCACATTATTATATTATTGTTATTCTAATTGCATTCTATATTTCTTCTCATTGATTAATCATTTATACTTTGTGAAATGCGTTGAATAACTAGCATCATCGTCATTTAATGTAAATTAGTGTATAAGCCAGTAAATATTGTAACATACATAAATGAAGAAATCTAATCTAAACTAATCTAATCTCTCTCTTCATTTTTCCTTTAGCTTTCCCCTTTTCTTCTTCTTTTCCCCCTCTCCTCTTTTTTCTCTTAACTCTCTCCTCCTACTCCTATTACTCGATTTCTCCCCCTTTCTTTCTTCCCTTCCCGCAATCTCTCTCCTCTTTCTTCTCTTCTTTCTCTCTCTTCTCTTCCTCGTCTTTTCCCTCACTCCCGTATTTCTGTTTTTTCTCCTTCCTCCCTCTTCTAATCATTCTTCTCGTCTTTCTCTTCTACCTTCCCTCCCTTCTCCTTCTTCTTTTCCTAGTCTCTCTTTTTTTTCTCACTCTCCACTCTCTCTTCTCTCTCTTTATCTACTCTTTCCCCTTTCGTCTTTTCCTTCCTTTCCCTTCTCTTTCTCCTGTTTTCTCTCCCCTCCTCCTTCTTCTCACTGCCCTCTTCCCTCCTTTCTTCATTTCCTGCTCTCTCTCCGCTTTTTTCTCTTCCATCTCTCTCCTCTTCTCCCTCTTTCTCGTATTGCTCCTTTTCTAATCATCCTCTTTCATCTCCTCTCTCGTCTGTCTTCTCTCTTTTCTTTATCCCAATTCTCTCCTTTCTCCTTCTCCTCTTTTCTCTTTTTCTCCTCGTTCTTCTCTTCACCGTTTTCTCCTCTTCCTCCTCTTCATCTTGATTCTATTCCTACTCTTCCATTTCTTTCTCCTCTCTCCCCTCTTTCCTCTCTTTCTCCTCTTCACCTTCGTGCTCCTCTCTCTATTCCTCCTCTTTCTTCTTATTGTCATCTTTCTCCCATTTCCTCTCTCTTCTCTCTCTCTCCTTTTTTTTATTTCCCTCGTCTTCCTTCTCTTCCATTTCTTTCTCCTCTCCCCCCTCTTTTCCCTCTTCACTGTCATGCTCCTCTCTCTTTTCTTCCTCTTTCTCATCTTTCTCTCATTATTGCTCTCTTCTCCCTCTCCTCCTTCTCTCTCTCTCCTCTTCCATATATTTCCTTCCTCCTAGAAAGGGGACCCAAAGTCCCCACTTCACGACCACCCCCCGTGAAGTCCCCCCCAAAGTCCAGCCGAAAGTGCACAGCTTCAGTGGAACTTTGTTTCCTGTTTGTTGCAATGTATCTCTGTCTCGCTCCAAGTGCCAGCCTTAATCGATGATCCCCTTTGGCCCTTTAACCTCCTCCACATCTCTTCGTCTAACTTTGCTGATTTGTCAGAGACCCGAATTGTGGAGGTTAGGCTGCTCCTCAAGTCACAGAAAGTCTTATCTATGTGTGACAAGATTCCAATGTCGTGTGGTGGTTTCACGCATGTCCATTCACAAATGAATGATTTCGTGTACTGGATAGTCACAATAGTATTTTACGTCAGGACGGTAAGCGGCCTTTTGCGGGCGAGAATGATGTTTCTAGTCGAGGTGCTACCCAAGATTAGAATTTCATTCGAGCACTGCAAAAGACATTCACATCCAACTAACGTACAATATTTTTTATTATTATAATAATCCAAAGAAGAATGATTGAGAAATAGATAACATTACCTGCTTGTGCTGAAGCTACTACATGCTTTCTATCAACATAACCTATTTTACAAATTCCGAATCAGGAATTTTGTGGAAGTTGACCTAGAGCACTGAAGGAGGTTTTTTGTAGCAGTTTTGTTGTTCCTATTTCGGAACTAGGAAACATACTCGACTGTAAAGGTGCATACAGACTTTTGCTCTGCTCCGCAATCGAATGTCAATCGAGCAGATCGATTGATGATCGACCGGGGAGCAAGAGTGGAACGCGAGAAGAGCTAACATCTCCCGTAACGTTCGTGGAGCGATTGCGGAGAGTGCGCGGAGCTTGTTGGAGGCGCGAATATCTGTACGCACCTTAAAGAAAACATATGGTTTTATTACAATAGAGTATGCTGTAATGAGAATCATATGTTTATTTGTTCTGTTAACAGCTATTTACCAGCTTGATTTCATGCATTTCATGAAAACAGCTGAGATTGAATGACTATAACAAAATAGTATCTTAAGTCACAAGGATGAGAGGCCCGTCTGCAAAGGCCTATTCTATTGAATGGCCCTATTCTGCAAGCGAGAATGATGTTTCTAGTCGAGGCGTTAGCGGAGACTAGAATTTCATTCGAGCACTGCAAAAGACATTCACGTCCAAGTAACGTACACTATTTTCTGTCATAATGATCTAGAAAATAATAATTCAGAAACAGAAAACATTACCTGCTTGTTCTGACATTACTACATGCATTCTATAAACATAACTAGTTTACAAGTTTCGAATCAGGAATTTCTTGATTGTAGTTGACCTGGAGCGCTAAAAGGCGGTTTTCGTACCAGTTTTGCTGTTCCAAATTCGGACCTAGGAAACATACTCGACTGTAAAGAAAACATAATGGTTTCATCACAGTAGAGTATGCTGTAATGAAAATCATATGTTTATTAATTGTTCTGCTAACAGCTGTTTACCGGCTTGATTTCATGCATGGAAAGCAGCTGAGAATTCATTGAATTCATGACTAATATCGATGTATGAAAATGAGGTGATTGAATGAGCCGTTACTTAAATTAACAAATGAATGATTTCGTATACTGGATTCACAAATCTAAAATTTCTTCTCTCTGAATTGATGAATATTGATGGATAAGTGAGACAATAAGCTGATTGAATAGCTGTGATTTACAAGGTTCGTTCAAAAATAAATAGTTTTAAATACTGGGTTCACAATTCTAGATTTTCTTTTTATTGATTTCGTGAATGATGTGTGACAATAAGTTGATTGATTTAACAGATTGAACAGTTTCATTATAAATTCTCCAATCATGTTTTCCTCCATGGTGGATCTATAAGGTAATGAGACAAATTCTGAATCATTAATTCATAAACAAAATGTTCGTTTGAAAAACAAAAATCTTGTTTTTCATGAACAACGTGTTGTTATTCATTCTCTCAATGCTACTAGCTGAAATGCTGAAGGAATTTTCAGTGAAGAGTTTGATTCACAAGTAGCGACTTTCATTCGCTTCTTGACGTGCCCCTCATCCTTGTGATGTAGGTGGTGAAATAAAAATGAAATGAAATGAAAAAAAATGAGATACTAATTCATATTTCTAGGGTTCATAAGAGTTGTGCAGCTTACTGTTATGATCCCAACTTTGTACCTTCCACGAGAGTATCTATGGTGAGATCCACGTTATGATGGCAGTAGATAAAGATAGGAGAATAGCGATGCCGATTCTCTGCATTAATTAACTATATTTCTACACTGTCAAAAACATAATTGGCATCGTTGTGGACCTAGAAAAGGATAGTACCACCGGCTTTGTCGAATGATAGACAAGGATAGCAAAACCAAAGTTGATCAAATACTGTCATTATAACGTGCACTATAGAATGCTTACTACTACTGCAATGGTTATGTTAAAAAACCTCGATTTATAAAACATTCAACGTCTGCTATGTATATTACAATCATTTACTCTCAATTTTCTATGATATTATGGTGAGGTACACGTTATAATGGCAGGAAGAAAGATACCAGAACAATGTTTTGATCCTCTGTCTTGTTAATGCCTTCTATAGATGGTAGCTGATACAGACTTGAGATGCATTTTCGTTTGTGCGTAAATTTCCGCAGTCGCCGACGACAAGCATTGTTGACATTCATATTGTCCAAATTTCAAGTGTGCTGAAACAGCCTATCAAATAACTTTTCACTACTTGTGTTTTATATTATAGAATTAAACATTTCTAATAATATCAACATATTGCCATTTAAAAAGTATAATTGAATGAAAAAGACTAAGAAATTGTCAAAACCACAAATTTATTGATACTATATAAATTTCAAAGCATCAATAAATCTATGGTTTTTGACAATTTCTTAGTCTTTTCCATTCAATATGAATAATTACCACAATATCAACTTCTCAACTACACAAAAAGTGAAAAGTATAAGCTCAACCTACCCCATTAAAACATAATTGAACACAATCTTTTAGGTTATGTAGACAAATTGAAATCTACCCAATCTGAGATTCTCTCCCTGCCGTGGTCGACGACGGCATTTACGCACAAACGAAAACCCAGTTTTATTGATGTGATATTAAATGTTCATGCTCGTTTAAAATAATCAAGTTTATTTTATTAAGCAAGAAATTATATTTTCCAGTAATTTCATAATTGACATGTTTTATGTCAAGATGACATATTTCATCAATTGATAATTAATTCTACATTGTTTTAAGACGATCTGGCAACAGAGCAATGTGAAAAAGAGATGCGCTATCCGCTTTGTTGAATTATAGACAAGGATAGCAATAGCAAGCTAATTAACACTGCCTTATTGACCGAACGTAGTGAGTCCTATGTTTCAACTCTATTTGCTTTTGTCTGTCTGTATGTAACGCGATTACGGCCAAACGCGTTCATAGAATTCTATGAGATTTGGCAGGAATATTCTTTTTTCAACTGCGCGTCGTGTATACACAAGTTTTTTGAAAATTTGCATTTTCAAGATAATATGAAAAGAAAAGGAACTCCTCCATACTCTGATATCACTATATATTATATATAATCTACTTTGAAGATGGGATCAATCAGACTATAGAATTATTCATAATCAATCAGCTGACAAGTGATGGTTCATTGCATGCATTACACAGATGTCTGGCCGTGTCTATTACTATAAGGTGGAAGATTATCACGGTACTGGATAGATTATCATGGGATACAAATTCAAACGTGAAGTGAGTTTAATAACATAAGTGAGTTTTTGATCTTGGAGAAAACAAATAACAGTTTTTAAGAGTAAATTATGATTCAACTGTGAATTGTGATTCAACTGAATGAACTAGAACAGGTGACTTCAGATACTTGTGGATGAGAAACGGCGTGAGGTCACTGTTCACAGAACTACTAGTAACGTGGACCTGACTATACTACGTAGCAAAGTAACCCAGTCTTATCTTGGTGTGGGGGGGGGGTGCCTCATCCATGTATTGCGCCCCTTGCAGTTTCACAAAGATCACTCATTAAACGCTTCTTTTGAAAATAAGAATACCTACTCATCTGTGTTCCTCGATTTCCATGTTTTGAATATTGAATAGCTCTTCATTAAAACCTTTAATTTTTATTAAAAAAACATTCCCTATTCACAGAAATTCAGCATAATTATCCTACCAGAATAGATTAGATATTAACATCCAAATCCCTCGTCTCGAAACTCATGCAATTATCAAACCCTTTCCATTTGGCACATTGGCTTTATCGTAATGCTCCTCCAGAAATTCTATCAATTGAGGGGTGTAGCATCGCCATCTATAAGCGTGGAGTGAGCAGGTGGCTTCTCAGTATTGGCTCTCAGTATTGGCCCGGCGGCTGCAGAGGCTCTGTTGCGGTCTCCCTATGTCTAGCTGTAATAGCCCGTCCTAATAGTCCGTCCTTACCTATTGGGTTTGTTCAGTTTTTTTATATTCCCCTTCAACCCAGACACTGTACTTTTTATTCATATTTTGATTGTATGATACCTTAAATGCCGCAAAATTAATTAATAATTTTTTTATTTCGTCACTTAGTAACCCTATCATTTTTTGCTTATAATTTTCAATTCCTTATTCTATTATTAAGTTTTTAGTTACTAGATTCTTTATTGTACTAGTGTCATCAAAGTATAGTTATAATTTTCTTATCGATTGTCAAAGCTCCCTCCATGCACACGGACTTGTCGTCCAGCATGCCGTTATTCATTTACTTTTTACTTGTTTTTCATATTTAGTAACATACTAACGTATCGTCTTTACCTTGTTTTTACATACTATGTAATGTATGAAGTTTTTGGATAGAATGAATTGAATTGAAAATGAATTGAATCACTC
>NW_024093168.1:0-12889 GCF_014356525.2 Nilaparvata lugens | reverse complement strand
TCGAAAACATAGGTCTGTAAAATGAATCACTTTCAAAAAGTTCATTGTCTACTATTGTGTTTGAGACACTTATGGCGCTATCATAGTTTCACCACTATTCTGTTCCACATTTCTATCTCTTGCAGTCCTCGACTCTATCCTTCTATATAATAAGAGAGAGTAGGGTTCTGTTTGTTCATGTGTTCCTTTGTCCACATCAAAACATGTCAACTTGTGGATTCTGGAAAAACGGGAATGATCCAGATCTCCAAATTTTGCACATAGATTCTAAAAAAATGAAAAGTTATTTGATCAGCTGTTTCAGCACATTTGAAGTTTGGACAATATGAATGTCAACCATGCTTGAGAATGCACCTTTAGAAAAAACATAGTTTTGAAACTTCGTTTTTCTGATGCAATGTATAGGCCTACACGTGGCACGGATTATTAATTTTTCAGCTAGAACAGTTTTTTGAGACTAAGTGCTGAATAAACGTCTACAGTTTCATCAATGCTGTATCGGCAATATGAAAATGCATGCAGTTAATATGTCTTTGAATAAAGGTGTTGATATTTTTACATAGATTAATTATTCTCTTCCATTCTTATTTAGTTACAATTCCAAAATTATTTCAGCCCTGATAGAATAATTGACTCAGTGGACAGTGTCAGTGGAAAATTTTAACATTAAAATGAGGGGTATTTTGGCAAGCTGAACAAAAGAAAGGTCCTATGCACATTTTTGATATTTCTTCAAATGAAAAATTAGTTTTGTGGGTTGTCAAAACTCACCCATTAAGGGAAACTATCCAACTAGATGTCACAGGACATTTATACAGATCACACTCCAAAGCAACATAATAATTCATACTATAATAAAGGAAAGTACTGGCTTATACACTGTAACGTTATTTTTTCCATAACGTGTGCCCTGCTTGGCCGCAGTCGGTGGAGCAAAGATTTTTGAATATATAAAGTATTTTTTGTGATTCCTGAAAGAGCAATAGTACCAAATACTTACCAGCTCTCCTAGGAGCTCAAACAGTTCTCTGCTTTCAGTGGCTGCAAAAGCGGCCGCTTTAACAGTTCACAGTTTTTGTGACTGATTTGGTGTACTCCGCAAATATAGATGCAGTAGAGATAGACAGATATGAGGGCTCTGATTATCGTACTAGACAATGCGGTACCGCCACCATTCGCCAAAGTGGTCAGCAATGAAAAATGATACCGAGTGGAATCAAAGGCGATACTCTATTAGAATACCTCATAATTTTTTCAAATTTATATTGTTGTAACTTAATCATATGACCTTTGAGTTCAAATCAGATGTGTTGGTACTGGATAATTTACATAAATCTCGGGAACTTATTATTTCCAAAGATTTAACAATCACTGCTGTATATCGCTGATTGATCAAACTTATTCAGGAAGAATATAGTCAATTGATAATTCAAGTAATATATCAATACTGGTAATAAAATAGACTATAACAAGTGGTCATGCATGGAGCTAGGATAATAAATAAAGGATACATCATTCAATAAACACAAAAAATATAATTACATGAAATATCAACGAGCAATAATAAAAAATAGAGCAACAAATATATAAAAATAATATGAGAGTAAATATATATTGAAATTTATCACAGATAGCTCACAGCTTTGTTTCTTAGCACAGAATATTAACATGTGCTTCTTCATTCAGCAAACATATACTTTTACATTATACAGCTCAGTTATCGACTTGCTATTGCTTGTCAAATGAAATTTATAAATCTTCTTTCCAAATTGAAATAAATAATATAAATATTAAAAAATATCTCAGGGCTAGGGTTTGTCCTCTGGTGGGATTCGGATAAATCAAGTTATCTCATGATCATGAGCTTCATGAAAATCTTTATAAATTACTGATAAAAAAGGATGGTAAGTGAGCATACAATATAATATATCAAAAATTGATAAATATTTCATCTGTGTATACTGGAAATTTAAGTCTCATAGATTGTTCTTAATAATATTCCCTTTACGTTTTAATATTTGCGCAAATTTCAATATTAATTTTAATATTCAATTGACCCTCAGGCGAGCTAGCTTTATTTGATTGTGATTTACTCGTAGCACTGAGGGCCCCCTTAATAACTTTTCAATTCAACTCACGTGTCGATTTTCACAATTATGATGGCGATCCAGATTCGTTTTGATGTCCTAGGCCTTTCTGGTGTGCTGCTGTCGTTCCCTTCAGGGGATTTTTTTATTATTGACTCCTGTTATAATGCAACTTCACTTAGTCTAATACAATTAATTTAATAAATTCTGACTTTAGATACTGAAATGTGCAAATATTAAAAAGGGATCTTGTGCTCTATAAATTGGTGGGTTGTTCCTGGTGACCTCTAGGCTTAGATCTACCCTATTCTTTTCACGACCATACTTCCGTATTTTTGAATTTGCATATAATTTGAATATCCACTCTGATTGGTGCTATCCTAGCTCACTACTATGCAATAATATGATTCAATATAGTCCATGTTAATCTCTGCTAGGTTACCGCATAAAGAGCAAATATTATAGTGTTAATTATTCATTTTGTATCTGTTACATAAATCTGAGTACTGTATAGTTCACAAATTCTTATCATTTATATAATAAATAATGTAATTTGATTAACTCGCTTTCACCGCGGTCAGTTACGTAGTATGATTGGCGTATTCTAAACTTACAAATGTATCATGTGTGAGTAAGTCTAATATCCCATTCCTTAAATTTTATTTATTTATACATTTTGTTCATGCTCGTAGGACATAATTAAAATTTTGTATTTTCTAAAATGCTTTCCTTTTACATTGACATGCTAGGCTTGTTACTAACCCTCTGATCCTAGTTTAGCGAATGATATGTATGCAATCAATTCGCCACAGGTTTTTGGCTAATTCTCAATTCATACGGCTCAACCATTTTTTAGGTTGCCGACTAGTAAGTCACCAAAGAACTCAACCTCAAAAATTATTATTTCATATTATTAAATAAATTAGCAATAATATTTCCTTTTCATTTTGCTGTTCAAAACTGTAGCCTGGATAACCATTATTATCTAATTTGAGTTGTTGACATCGTATCTAGTGATAGCAATACAGCTATTTGCTTGAGACCTATAAATTCTTCTATTCAATGATTTTGATAACTATCCAAAATATCTTCTTACACACGTATGGAATAGGAAAATTATTTTTGACACATAATCACGTCTCACTACTGGACTGATTAACTTTTATTGAATGAAAAGACTAAGATATTGTCAAAAACCACTGATTTATTGAAATTAGAAAGACCGGTTTCGGTTATTACACCATTGTCCAATCTCTGATAACTAAAAAAGAAATACAAGAGCAGCAGAATTTATACTAGTAGGCGAGTACTGCTATTGGTCGAGGGCATGAACGCCTGCCATTGGCCTAGCTAGACATTCTCCTCCCCCTAAACGTTGTGACAAAAAAAAAACTGCAGAAACTTCTCAAAGATCAACATCCGACACTAAATAATAGGCCTATCATTCAACATCAACACAAGTTTGCTGATAGGGTAGCTAATTTCTCACAAGTCCAATTTTTCATCCTCTGAGACAGAGTTACTAGGACGAGGCAACAAATACAGTAGTCATAGCTATTTAGATAACCAACAACTCGAACGACTAGCATGCAGCATTGATAGCAATTGGGAAGCCTCAAAGAACAAAATACTAACTAACAGATGTGCTGACATATTCTTCAAGCAAAGACAAGGGAACTTCGACCAAGATCACAAAAACGGCAGACATCATGAATAATTTAAAGAAGAAGATGAAAACAATGACCTGATGATTTTGAAAGCTGACAAAGGATGCACTACAGTAATAATTGATAAGGACGAATATCTAAGTAAGGTAAACCATTTCATTGCAGATAACAATTTTATTGAGATTAACTCCAATAGCTATTGAATCAATAGCTCTAGTCAATAGCTTGATTAGAAAAAAGTTGACCACCATCACAAAATTATTTAACAAGAAAGAAAGTAAGTATCTAACAGTTATGAATCCATATCAACCTAGACTTTTCGGTCAACCTAAATTACACAAGACTAATGTTCCTATAAGACTAGTGGTATCTTTTGTTAATTCCCCCTGCTCCAAATTAGCTCACAAACTGAATAGCACCTTTCGGTCATTAACAGGTTTTCAACCAAAGTTTAGTATTAAAAATTCATTGGAGTTGGTCAACAATATAAAGCATATTCCTGTTCTATCATCTATAAATTTGTGTCATTTGCTGTTACTAATTTTTTCACTAACATTCCGGTGGGAGAAAGTCTTGAAAGAGCTGAGGAATAATGAAAGCCTCTATAAATGATCATACACTCAGAGAAGAACTGATAGGATTGATGAAGTTATGCACTCAGCATAATTATTTCAAATTTAACAATAGATTTTTTGAACAAAGAGAGGGTTGGCAATGGGGTCACCCCTCTCACCACTCCTAGCTGAATTATTTATGGATAAGTTAGAAAGTAGAACATGAAAATAGTAATTTCAAAGATAAATTGTTTACTGGTTTCGATATGTTGATGATATTATTTGCTTATGGAAAGGAAGTACAGACAACTAGACAATTTCTTTCTTATCTGAATGGATTACATCAGAGTATAAAATTCACTGTAGAGGTAGAACAGGATTGTGTATTGAATTTTCTAGATTTAAGAATAGATCATAGCACTGGCTTTCACAAGTTTTCTATTTTCAGAAAACCAACCCATACTGATGTTATCATTCCTCTTCATTCTTGTCATCCTATTCTCACAAACTTCTGCTTCAATAGCATGATCCATAGAGCACTAACAATACCTATGAGCAATCATGATTTTGATATTGAGATCACTAAAATTAAACAGATAGCTGTCACAAATGGTATGAAGAAAGTATGGTGGCAGATTATTGAGTAAAATTAATAGACAAATTTCAATCAATTCTAGCTTTGTAGGCTCAAACTGTGAGGAGAAGACTTGGTAACAATCCCATTTTAGCCTTGTATATGATAAGATAGGTAGGGAATTGAAGAGGAATGGATTTCATGTTGCTTTCAAGACCAAACCGATTTTAAATAGTCTATTGCTGGAGTGAAGACAAAATTAATATTGGGATAAAAGCGGGGTGTACAAACTAAATGTGATGATTGTAATGCTTGTTACGTGGGTCAGACTGGTAGAGTTTCAAAAGTAGAATTAAAGACACATCAGAGATTGAATAAACAAAATGGGGAATCTAACTTTGCAGAACATTTGATAACAAATAATCACAAGTTCACAGTTAAGGAGAATGTTGAGTTTCTGCATGTTAATAACAAAGGCAGATCTTTGAATATTCTAGAGGCTTTAGAAATAAAAGAGTAATTAAGGAAAATCCCCAGTATAGTTTAAATGACCAGATTCATTTCAACCAGTACAACACTACGAATTTAGTTTTATCATAAACATGTAAGCATACATTAGTCAATAGTTTTTCCATTTACATATTTGTTTTATTATCTTTCACATTTGTTTTCTTGGTTCTTATTTTGTACTAAAAAGTAAATTTTATTATCATGGCGATTCTGTTGCTTAAGCCGCCATTTTGTCACACCGTTGAGGGGGAGGAGACTGTCTAGCTAGGCCAATGGCAGGCGTTCATGCCCTCGACCAATAGCAGTACTCGCCTACTAGTATAAATTCTGCTGCTCTTGTATTTAGTTTTAGTTTATCAGGAGATTGACAATGGTGTAATAACGAAACCGGTCTTTCTAATTTCAATAAATCAGTGGTTTTTTGACAATATCTTGGTCTTTTTCATTCAATATGAATAATTACCACAATATCAACTTCTCAACTACACAAAAAGATTAACTTTTACCTTTGCATAATAGATTCTCAACTAACCGAGGATGATTAAAGACTTATTTTCGATTCTTCAAGATTATTGATTACATCAATTTTACAGTTTGTCAAGTTTTCGAATTGTCATGATCCAGTTGTTGTTTGGAAGCAGCTGAACATTTCTTTTGAAAGGGAAATTAGATAGGTATGATTGGGAATCCTATTCGAATAATAAAAACAGGTTTCCCGTCAACCCAAATTTCGACCATCATTCTTGAGTCGCCATTTTGATTTCAACTTCATTTTTTTAATTGGAAAGTTTTCATATAATATATGATCCCGATACAAGATTTCAAGAAAAAATATGGTGATACCGCACATCGATATCTCATACCTTTCAAAAGTTATTCTAATTCAAAGATACTGACATATAATACATCTATCTATTATCTTCCATACTATAATGAAGGAAAGAACTGGCTTATACACGTATACACGTTAGAACATAAGCATAGGAAAATATTATGTTTGACGCACATCACGTCTGAACTACTGGACTGATTTACTTGAGATGTTGCATATAAATTCTTAATCAACCGAGGATTCTTATAGGCCTATATTCAATTCTTCTAGATTTCATCACGTCAAGTTTTCGGTTTGTTGAGTTTTAAAATATACCTTTGCAAAGCACGGGTAACCAGCTAGCCTTATTCTAATAATATGTCAATATCGGAGCACCGAGCTTCGCTCGTTATTTATTTATTGATAAACAGAACACAATTCTTCAAAATGATTGGGGAAGGACAAACAGGCGCAGTCCAAAACTTTTTCTGGTATATGTGATTAATTACGGTGCAATTGTATCTCAGCTATTTTTGAAGATATCGACTAAATTTTTTTTTTAAATGGAAAAGAAAGAAAAAATAGGTGTCGCTAGCCTAATTTCACCAAAAAAAAACGATTCTGATAATATTAATGCCACTATATTACTCATTCTAATATCATCTACCTTATTCATTAATCTCATAGTTCTAGATTCAAATCATATATCCACATGTTATAATACTCCCAACAGCTCTATTCCATCACAACCCTGGTCGTGTATTTATGGGAAGGATATTATTTTATATCCTTCTTAGAGAATCGACAATTATTTGTTGAAACACCGCCGATTTATGAAGTTACAATTTTATATTATTTTTATTCTAATTGCATTCAATATTTATTTTTATAGATATTTTTTTATACTTTGTAAAATTCGTTGAATATTAGCATTACCATCATTAAATGTAAATTATTTTATAAGCCAGTAATTATTGTAACATACATAAATAAATAAATATAATCTGATAATAGATAGTAGACACAAACTAGAGTTTGGAGAGTGGTATCTCTCTAACTAGTAGACACATACTAGAGTTTGGAGAATAGTATCTCTCTGATCGATTTCGGTAGAGAGTTAGTGGGGAGGATATTTTTAATATTCTTTCCGAAGAATGGACATTGATATGTCCAAAGCTCCACCAATTTATGTAGATGCATAACAATATAATTATCTATAGTTATTATATTACAATTACTTTTTCATATCATATACAGTTCAATAATTATTTTCTTAGTCTATATTATGTAAATTCATCTATAATTTTGCTGTGTTGTAAGCTATTGTATATAAGTGTATAATCCAATATATATTGTAATCTACATAAATAAGGTACTCAATCAATCAATCAATCGATGGTAGACACAAACTTGAGATTGCCAGTTTGGTGGTGCATGCAACGCCAAACTGGCACTCCTGAGATTTTCTCACAAAACGACAAAGTTGCAGGCCGTCAAACTGGGCTGCATTCCTTAGAGTGCCAGTTTGACGGGGCATGCAACGACAAATTGGGCTAACCAGCCCAGTTTGTCGTCAGCCCACTTTGTCGCCAGCCCAGTTTGACGCGGTCTCCCTTGAAATACCATATAGGCTAATTGATTACTACTTGATGAAATGGATATCAGATATTATTCTAGTCTCAAGTCATTTATAGTAAAATTTATAATACTTGAGGTGATGAATAGAATTAAACATTGAGATAGGATTTAAGAGTTGAGATTGGAGAGGTTTTTCAAAAGTTAGAGTTGAAGATTGAAGAGATTTTTCAAAAGGTAGAGGTAAGAAGTCTTGGAGTATAGAATAACCTTTGAAGTTCAGAACTAGGATTTGGAAAGAGTTGAACAAGGTACAAACCTTTACTTTTGAGCACATTTTCTTATGACAGCAATAAATTTCAATTGAATGAACTCTTGAACCAAGTCAAATAATTGCTAACCTAACCAAGTCTGACCAAAGCTTACTGAGCCAGAGGCAAGACCAAATCTCTTCTAACCTGAGCTTTCCCTAACCTGAGCTTTTTCCAATCTGAGATTTTCCTAACCTGAGTTTTTCTCAATCTTAGCTTCTCTCAACCCAAGATCATTCCAACCTTACCTCCTTCCAATCAAAGGTTTTCCTAACCTTGACTTTTCCTTACCAAAGCTTCTCCTAACCCAAGTTGTTTTTTCTAATCTCAGCTTCTCCTAACCTAAGCTTTTCCTAACCCTAGCTCCTCTTAACCTAAACATCTCCTAACCTAAACTTTTCCCATCCTAAGCTGTCCCTAACCTGAGCCTTTCCTAACCTTGACTTCTCCTAAACAAAGCTTCTCCTGACCTATGTTTCTCCTAATCTTCACTTCTCCTAACTTAAGCTTCTCCTTACCTAAGCTTTTCCCATCCTAAGCTGTCCCTAACCTGAGCTTGTCCCAACCTGAGCTTTCCCTAACCTTAGTTCCTCCTAACCCAAGCTTTCCCTTATCTTAGCTTATCTAGACCTAAACCTCTCCTAACCCTAGCTTATCCTAACCTGAGTTTCTCCTGAACTAAGCTATTCTCAACCTGAGCTTTTCTTTCACTGAGCCTGAGCCAAGACCAAATCTCTCCTAACCTAAGCTCTCCCTAACCTAAACTTTTCTTATCCTGAGCTGTCCCTAACCTAAGCTTTTTCTAACCTTGACTTTTCCCAACCAAAGCTTCTCCTAACCTGAGTTTCTCTTAATCTTCACTTCTCCTAACCTAAGCTCCTCCTTACCTGAGCTTTTCCCATCCTAAGCTGTCCCTAACCTGAGCTTTTCCCATCCTAAGCTTTTCCTAACCTAAGCTTCTCCTAACCAAAGCTTCTCTTAACCTAAGCTTTTCTCAACCTTAGTTTCTCCTGGCCTACACTTCTCCTAATCTAAGCTTCTCTGAACCTAAACCTCTCCTAAACTCAGCTTATCCTAACCTGAGCTCCTCCTAACCTAAGCTTTTCTCACCCAAGCTTTTCCCAACCCAAGCTTTCCCCAACCTTAGCTCCCCCTAACCTTAGCTTCTCTCAACCTAAGCTTCTCTCAACCTAAGCTTCTCTCAACCTAAGCTTCTCTCAACCTGAGCTTCATCCCAACCTAAGCTTCTTCTCACCTAAGCTTTTCCAACCGAAACTTCACCTAACCTAAGCTTTTCCTAACCAAAGCTTCTCCTAACCTGAGTTATTTCTGATCTTAGCTTCTCCCAACCTAAGCCTCTCCTAACAAAAACTTTTCCTCACCTAAGCTTCTCGCAACCAATCCTGAACTTTTCCTAATCTAAGCTCTTCCTAACCTAAGCTTCTCCTCACCAAAGCTCTTTCTAAACTAAGCTAAGCTAACTTCTTTCTAAGAATTTCTATACGTTTCAAGTCCCCTGAGTTTGAAAAGTGGTGTGTGTGTGTATGTGTGTGTGTGTGTGGTGTGTGTGGTGTGTGTGTGTGTGTGTGTGTGGTGTGTGTGTGTGTGTGTGTGTGGTGTGTGTGTGTTGTGTGTATGATGTATGTGTGTCTGTGTACACGATCTCTCATCTCCCAATTAACGGAATGACTTGAAATTTGGAACTTAAGGTCCTTACAATATAAGGATCCGACACGAACAATTTCGATTTGATGCAATTCAAAATAGCGGATAAAATGGTGAAATTTGTCAATAACTGGGTTTTTCGCGATTTTCTCGAAGACGGCTTTAACGATTTCGATCAAATTTATACATAGAATAGTCATTGATAAGCTCTATTACTGCCCCAAGTCCATATATGTAAAAATTCCAGGAGCTGCGCCCCATCTATGCAAAGTTTGATTTTAGATTCCCAATTATCAGGCTTTAGATACAATTTAAACAAATAACTCTAAGTGGAAAAGATTGAGCATGAAAATCTCTTCAATTAACTTCCAGTAATATTTTCACCTAAAATTGAAAATAAGCACGAAATTTCAGAAAATGTGATTATTTCAATCACAAACTGTTGGCAACTGTTGATTCTATTGAATCATTCACTATGAAGAGATAGCCAACTTCGTGTGTCTCCAGCCTCATTGTCCTGTACCAGCTTGCTTGGATCTTTGAACAGTAGACTTGAGATGCGCGGGAACACTAGCGTCAGGTGATAAATTTTCATAACGGCAAGGAAAGTTGTGTGAGTGCGCCACACCAGATTTTTTACTTTCCTTGCCTTACTACCATAGGTAAGGAAAGTATTGCTTTCCAAAAAAAAATTAAGGTACCTCAATTTCAAGTTTTCTATATGTTTCAAGCTCCCCTGTCTCCAAAAAAATGATTTTTGGGTATTGGTCTATGTGTGTGTATGTGGGTATGTGTGTATGTGTGTATGTCTGTGAACACGATAACTCCATTCCTAATCAACCGATTGACTTGACATTTTAAACTAAAGGTCCTTATACCATGAGGACTCGACAATAAGAAATTCAATAAAACTCAATCCAATATGGCGGAAAAAATGGCGAATAATTACTGAAAAACCATGTTTTTCACGGTTTTCTCGAAAACGACCCTAACGATTTTCTTCAAATTTATACCATGGGTAGCTATTTATAAGCCCTATCAAATGACATGAGTCTCATTTCTTGAAAGTTGCAGGAGCTCCGTTATATTCTTCAGAAAATGGCGGTTAGTTACTGAAAATCCATGTTTTTCACGATTTTCTCAAAAATGACTTGACTGATTCATTTCAAATTCATACCCTGTATAGTTATTTATCAGCTCTATGAACTGGCATGAGTCTATTTCCTGGGAAACTAATGGGGTCCACCCCATTCTTGAGAAATGGACTTTGTAAACTGACATGAGTCTTTTGTCCTTCTCGTGCATGAGGTAGGTTGGTAGAGAAGTTTATAAAAAGAACACATAGTCGAGATATTTCATCTGTGGAACAGCTGTTTCGACGACTTTTGGAAAAATCATCGAATTTCACAATTTACACAAAGGAAAAAGTACTCTGAAAAGAATTATATATAAATACATATACAGTCATACATATATGCGCAACATATGAACATTATTATATATTTAAACATTCAAATTTTAAACATTTAAACATTTAGAGAAATGCCAAACCGTCGACTTGAATCTTAGGCCTCACTTCGCTCGGTCAATTAAATGAAAAAGACTAAGAAATTGTCAAAAAACCACATATCTATTGATAATATTAGAAAGACCGGTGTCGGTGATTACACCATTGTCAATCTCTGATAAACTCTATCACGTACACCCTGAGTAGCTTCAGAGGTGGGTGATTGATACCCAGGTGTTGCTCCTGGATGACTTCGCTCAGTCGTAATGTGGGCGGGGTAAGGAGGCAAGTCGAAGTTCCTCTTCCTTCTTCTTTGTGCCTCAGCTGGCGTGAACAGCACCTCCTGGTGCTTCTGACGGCGTGAAGGTCGCTCTCTTCTCTGATGACACCACTTTGATGTAATTTTGTATCGGCCTTACGGCCTCGGTTCCGCTCCAGTGGAGTAGGAAAAGGAAGGACAGACAGGATAGGGATGGCAGACAACAGTCCGCTGTGCCCTGGGGAGAAGGAAGAATAGGGATGGCAGACAACGGTCCGCTGTGCCCTGAGGGGATGGAAAGAATAGGGACGGCAGACAACGGTCCGCTGTGCCCTGGGGAGAAGGAGAATGGACGGCAGACAACGGTCCGCTGTGCCCTGGGGAGAATGAAGAATAGGGACGGCAGACAACGGTCCGCTGTGCCCTGAGGGGATGGAAAGAATAGGGACAGCAGACAACGGTCCGCTGTGCCCTGGGGAAATGGGAGGACAGGATGGCAGACAACGGTCCGCTGTGCCCTAGGGAGATGGGAGGACAGGGACGGCAGACAACGGTCCGCTGTGCCCTGAGGGGATGGAAAGACGGGGACGGCAGACAACGGTCCGCTGTGCCCTGGGGAAATGGGAGGACAGGGACGGCAGACAACGGTCCGCTGTGCCCTAGGGAGAATGGGAGGTCAGGGACGGCAGACAACGGTCCGCTGTGCCCTGGGGAAATTGGAGGACAGGGACGGCAGACAACGGTCCGCTGTGCCCTAGGGAGATGGGAGGACAGGGACGGCAGACAACGGTCCGCTGTGCCTAGGGAGATGGGAGGACAGGGACGGCAGACAACGGTCCGCTGTGCCTAGGGAGATGGAAGGTTAGGGACGTATGGCAGCCAACGGGCCGCTGTACCAGGACAGGAGGTTGGGACGTACGGCAGCCAACGGGCCGCTGTACAGGAGCAGGAAGGTTGTGAGCGGAATGCTGTGGTCTGGGGCTCGTCCGGCCTTTAAATACTCCCCCAAAGTGGAGGAGATGGAGTGGCCGCCGCCAGAGGCGGTGGAAAACGTCTCGATGCGCGGAATATGGTGCGCCATCGGTACCTTCCTTATCTCCGCGGTCGGCTAGCTTTGCTGATAGCCGAGCGTCTTTCAGTAATATTATTAACTATTTTCTCGTCACAATTTTACTTTGTGACACCCCACTCCTACTTGGGGGGGGGGGGGGTGTTCGGAGCCCTCTATGGCACCACCTTAAAAGGCGTGAGCCATCTAGCATCACCTTAAGAGGTGTACACCTCCCAGGCATCACCTTTAGAGGTGTATGCCACTCACTATGAGCATCATCTACACCGGTCCACCAGGTACATATTTACACCGTCCATC
>NW_024093167.1:0-13569 GCF_014356525.2 Nilaparvata lugens | reverse complement strand
TCCTCTTGTTTCAGCAAAGTGATGGATCCTGATTTTATTTGGTTTTGAATGGTACGAATTCTTCTTGGTGTTTTTATTTTGAAATAACTGTAGAAGAAATTTCTGCAAACTAGACGCCGTTCACCATTGACTTTCAAAATTATACTCCAACAATGTATCTAATGCCGTGTTGCAGCACCTTCATTTCGTGATTTGATCTCTTTTGTGAGCATGCATGATGAAAGAAAAAGATCTTGAGACCTTTTGTCCTCCAAAGAATAAAACTCCTCAAATAGCTCCTGTGATCCGTCGACTGATGTTATCTGAACATTTTTGGGCAGCATCTTTCCACTTTTTCGAAACTTTCTCTTCAACCTTTCATTATATTATTCACATATGCCTTACCTTGAACACGTCTTCTTTTCTAGGCATTTCTTTCCAATTCTGCTCTGATCTTATCCTTACGTCCAAGATTCCTTTTCTTCTCTCACATGATTTTCTTCTAGTTGATCTTCACTGGAGCATATTGAAAATCTTTTCAATAACTATGGTGCTGTAGTCTATTCTTTTAATCTAAAAACTTTGATGTTAAACTATGAATATCAAATACTATTAAACTATATGATTGATTGAAACATAAAATAATCGAGAACATAAACCAAGCAAACGGAACCGGTAGATTCAAAGTTGCAATGCCTCAGAGCGTCACGTTCAACACTAAAAAATCTGCCAACATGCTGACAGAAAATTCAGTGTAACTTGGTCGTTTCAAGATACGGCTATGAGATTTTGATGGCATATGCTTGAAATGATGGCGGATAATATGAACAGTTTGATGCAAAAATGACCTCAGGCGCCTGAGGTCTTTTTTGCACCCAGCTCCTCTTTATTATTCTTGCCTATTATTAAGTGGGACCAGTTACAGGTAATACAAGAAATGTTATAATCGAATCGTTGTTGGTGAAGGTCTATTCCAGTAAACATGGGTAGTTATGTGTATTCGCCGTCCTGGACTGATACCTGATACCTATATATACATTTGTTAGCAGTAAAATAGCTAATTTTGTTTTCTCTTTTAGGCGTTGAAATATATCTGCTGTATAAGGCTACACTGTGAACCACTATATACTAATGCTGAACCTTCAATCCATATAATTTGATATCGATATATGCTGCATCTGTGTATGGGTATCCTGCATTCTTTTCTGGTTCTTCTAATAGAATTCTGGTAAATCATTTCTAAAAAAAAGTATATGATGCTGAAGTATCTTCATTTTCTTTATTGTTTTTTAGAGCTTGTATGTGTAACATCGGGGGTATCATATAGTCATGATTTTTCAGCTGAAGTTCTCTGTGTTTGGTGGTGGATTATCGGGTGTTGGGTTCTGTGTTCTTTGTGGGTTTAATCTGGTTGCATGCGCTAATGTATAGTTTGTACTATTTGTTGTGGTGGTGCTTCATATTTTGTTATAATATTGTGAACATAAACCATTATTAGTGCTCAATCGATCACGGCCATCATAATAATTCCTTCGATTTGTTTGCTGTGGATAATGATTTGTGGATGATTTTGAAAAATCTATCATTCCAGTTATTATTTTGTTTCTGATTGTTGCGACGTTCAAAATGAGGGTATGTCGGGAGTGATCATATGGTACCAGTTCATAAGCTGGCTGGTGTACTGATTTGTCTTCGAATTGTATTGATTTTGTGAATACGATTGATCTGACCAGTGATTTGGTATACCATCACAGATTGTATGCCATATAGATGGTCTATCAAATGTTTACAACGGTTATTGGTTGAGTGGCAAGTGCCATTCTAACTCGGAAAGGTAGCTTTTTTAAGATATTAAACTTGCTAAGGCAGAGGCGTTTATTGGCTCGTTCAGCTGAGATTCTTGAACAGTAGGGCAGTGACAAAAAGTCGTATATGCACCATCTAAATTAGGATTGAAATCGCATGATATAATATCTGCTAGCATGTCCACTGTTTACTTCTGCTCCAATACTGTTCCAGGAAGACAGCGATAAACTCCTCCAACAATGTAAACTCATGGGCTCTACTCCGGAAAAACAACAGGGGTTCACCACTCAGTAAGCTGGTTGAACAGAGTCGCCATATACTCCAAGAGGGGGTGCAAGAGTTTGAACTAGTTTTAATTTGTCAATAAACGGTTGAGGTTGCAAATGGCAATCAGTATTATCAAATCTACCCAGTCCCTGCAGTATACCATTTGAATTGATGCCATCTGCTTGAATTCATGGGGTTGTTGCTGGATTTGATTTCTAATGCTATTATTTTCTCATGCGCCACTTGCCATTGATTATTACTTGAAGTTTTATAATCTCTATCTCTTGATTTAATTGTGTTCAAGTTGATTTTTGTATTTGCAGAGTTCCATTTAAAGCTTTCATGTTTCTATGTTTGATTTTGATAACTTTGTAATGATTCATTTGTGTATACATGCTGGTCTGTTTACTGTGCATAGCTGTGATATTATTAATATTTTTATCTACTTTAGAAGATATTTCTGGTTAGCGATTGTAATCTGTTTTTGGATTTCCGTTGGCAATCGGCTTTAATGCTGTTGCTATTTCTTGAATAGGTACGGTGGTTTGTATGTTAGGCTATCTATTCTTTAATTATATTATATGTACTGTATCTATTCTTTTGCTAATCCTGCCATAATCTTTTCCTGACTTTCCCTTTGTAAATTTATCATTACCTAAACTCTTCCCTATGATTTTCTACTTTGCTATCAATGCATCTAACCTCTGTTCTATTGACTATAGGTGTCTGCTGTTCCTTCATACCCTGTTCTACTGTTGTTCATTTGCCTCTTTGATTGCTGTGTTTTTTTAATTTCCTGCATCATATTATCCATGTATTTGGTAACATGATAGTGAACATACTAGTTTGCTCCATTATTACCTTTTTAAGTGGATCTAGTTCCGTATCTGAAAACATACTTGGTTTGTCAGATGTGACTCTGCCTCCGGGGACCTGGATCTGCGGGCTGCTCCTCGCCCCCCTCGACGTTGATCTCTGCTATCCTCTGGTTCAGCTGTGTGTCGGTGGCGTCAATCTGAGTGGTGACAGAGGTTGCAGACTTCGTGGATCGAAAACTATCAACCCGACACTTCCTGGTTCCCTTCCTCATGGCATATTGACATCTACATGTGGGAGTTGATGTGCTGGGAGTCAACAAAGTTGGGTCTGGACAACCGCTGTACATATACGTCAGAGTTTGCGGGAGTGTGTTCATGTACTAATGTGTGTTAAGTGCGATTTAAAAAGTGAGAATATTATGCAATGAGTGTTTTATGAGGACACAAGGAGGGATTTACAGCCAATAGCTATGTGCAGTGTGTTTTGGCTACAAACTATCAGCTATTTATTACTTAAGTTCTTATAATATATAATATTATTCATGTATTGAGTTGTCGATTCCTGACTAGCTTACAGACTGTGCTTATATTATTCTCCAACCGGTTATATTTAAAATACTAATGACTAGACAATTTCAGCAGTTAAGGCCCATGAAAATAATATAACTCTCTTTAAAATACAGTTTCAATAAAAATAATAAGAATTTTATAAAATAATCTCTTCTTGTTTTAAAGCTATTTATTCCCAAAAATAGTTTTTTACTGCCTGCATTCCCCAGTACGTCTTACTATTATCATCCATTCACAACAAATCTCATTATGCATTGACTTGTCTGTAGGTATTATCAGCGATATATAGACTTGATTTACTTTAATAAGATTTAATGAGCTTTGTTCTCATCACCAGCCCCACATTGGGTGCCATGTTTTTATCTGATGTTATTTATAAATAACGGTTTGCCTAGCTTGGCTGCAATCGGTAAAGCATGAGTGCAAAAAATATATAAGTCTGATAGTGGTTCTTAGAATGTAACTTAGATAAGTTCTTATAAGTTCGCTCAGGGGTTCTTGCAGTTTACTGCTCTTGGACAATTCATATAAATCTTTGGAATGTATTATTCCAGAGATTTCATTAACAATGCAATATATTGCTGAGTAAACCAGCTTATTCTATTAATAATAAAATCGGATGGTAACTTTCTTGATAATTCAATATTGATAATTCGATAAATGAAATGAGATTGGTCATGCATGGAATTGGGGAGTCAAATAAAGGATACACCATAAAAAATTTGATACATATATTGTATAAATAAATATCAAAAACCAAATAATGTGAAACATATAGAGCAACAAGCACACACAATAAATATAGGAACAAAATATATCAATAATAAAATATCACAGACTTGCTGCTGCTTGTCGATTTAAAAATCACCATATATCTTCTTTCCAAAAATCATAAAAATAATCAATTGATAGATCATGGATTATAAATATATTGAATCTATAGATCTCAGTATTTTTCTCAATAATATATATTATATATCTCTTAGGGCTGAAGGTTCGGCCTCTGGGAAGGTAGAAAATCAATTCATCCAGTGAACAAGAGCTACATTATATCTTTACAAATTGTTAAATAAAATCAATGATCGAGTGAGCATGTGTATATTATAAGATTAAAATTATATATTCCTTTAATCTGTGCACCTTTGGATATGTAAATTTGATACAACTCTAATCCAATAAAATACACTTTTGTACCTTTTAAGACTTGCGCAAGTTTTATAATAATTTTTAATATCATAACCTTTCCGACGAGCTAGCTTTTTATATTTGTTTCACTCAAAGCACTGGGGGCCCTAACTTTATATATTTCGACAATTTATCACTCACATGATGTTTTTACAAGATGTTGGCGGCGATCTGAATTTCTGGTCATCCTTGATTTTTGGTGGCCGAAGTCATCTTCTCAAGGGAATAAAAAATATTTAAATGACTTTCACTTCAATGCAGCATCACTAAGTCTTATAAAAAATTAATTAAATAATTTAACTTTAAGTCTTTCAAAAGAACAATTCAACAAAGGGTCTTGTGCTCCACAAATTTTAGTGTCATTCCATAGTGGCGTCTGGCAGGGAAGTGGGCAGGTTCTACTCTTATTCCCCAATTTTCATTTCTGACTTACAAATTTACATATATTTAAATGATTACTAATATGCATTAAAAGGATCAAAAGTCCGTGCCAATCTACTAAAGTATTACCTATATCTTAGGTATAATATTTCATAATATTACTCGGACCATATCCGACATAAACTGAGTAGTGATAATTTATAAATTTATAATTTATGGAAATATTATATATACATTTGAATCGGTTCTCTATGCCACCCATCGATTACTGCAATTTGATGGTTCATGCAAATTCATCACTGTATCCATGTGCCTAGGAATATCCTTTTCCTTTAATATTCTAATTTATTTTTATTTGGTTGTTTATTTATATTCATTACAGATAATAGTTTTTTGGGGGTTTATAAGTTGTTTCTCCTCTAAACAATTAGCCATGTGCTTCCAAAGTCCTCCAGTTGCATACCATTTGTTTACAATAATTTTTGCCAAGGTGTCTGGCTAGATTTCACATTATGTGACTTGATTGATTATTAGGTCACCGATCAGTAGGTATTTTAAGCCTAACCTCAAATTTTTCAATACTTTATATAATATTACAAGTAGCAACTAAAACATTTTCCTTTTTGGCTGTTCTAATTTTGCCATGGTACCCGCCATTATCTAATCGTTAAATTGTTGTTATCAATTTGGCGTTATAGACTAGCTATTTTACTTCAGACCTATAACATTCTTCCAAATAGCGATTTTACATGTCTATCACATTTCATATGTTACAGAGTATAAGAAGCCATAGTTGATGATGATATTCTCCCCCCTGGGATTAAAAAAATAATTTACTGAATTATTTGCCTTTATCAATGAGCTGGGTGATGTAAAAGTATTTAAGAGGTCATATCTGCACAACGATGGATAAATTACTCAAATCCGTTTGCAGATTCGGATTCGTTGCTTCAAGGAGCATATGGAGACATAGTTCAAAATGATTCTTTCCTTCCCGGAAAATGGTACAATTAATATTCACTGATCAATTTGCGTTTTTTAATGAGCTGATGATGTTAAAGGTATTTAAGAGGTCATAGACCTATCTCCTCAACGGGAGCTCATTCTCCAATTCGTTGCAGATTCGGATTCATCGCTTCAAGGTGGATAAAAGGCATTGTTGATGATATTTTCTTCCCCCTGGGATTTTAAAAAAAATAATTTACTGATCAATTCGCGTTTATCAATGTGCTGGGTGA
Organism: Nilaparvata lugens; assembly: GCF_014356525.2. Classification (NCBI taxonomy): domain Eukaryota; kingdom Metazoa; phylum Arthropoda; class Insecta; order Hemiptera; family Delphacidae; genus Nilaparvata; species Nilaparvata lugens. Next base: position 7,325 of record NW_024093167.1, on the reverse strand, counting down.
TGTAAAAGTATTTAATAAGAGATCATATCTGCACAACGATGGATAGATTCTCAAATTTGTTTGCAGATTCCTCGCTTCAAGGAGCATAAGAACATAGTTCAAAATGATTCTCTCCTTCCCGGAAAATGAAAAGTTCTTATTATTATAAGCATATGGCACATATATATATATAATATATATATATTATATATATATATATATATATATATATATATATATATATCTATTATATATAGATGTTGCTTATGCCTTATAATAATTATAATGATAATATAATATGATATATATATATAGACCACCACAAACATATAGGTAGGTAGTCAAAGAAAAATCTGGTCATGAGACCGTTGTCAGGTTAATAATATATTAAATGTTGATGTCGAGGTTGTCAAGGTAAAGTAGTGATTGGGAGAAGCCGAAATAGAATCATTTAAATCGCCTTGGTAGGCATGTATATTACAATTTCCGATGATGTGCTTCAGCGTTTGTCTAGCCTCTCCACAATCACAAGCAGGGGAAGGTTAACTGCCTCAGTCATTAAGAGAGGCCCCGCATCTCTCATGGCCAGTCCTTACCCTGTTGAGGTCCGCCCACGTCCATCTTGGCAGTTCAATCCAGCCACATTCACACCAACTGAGTACCTAAAGCAGATGCTGAGGGGGGTTTTTTCCATCCACTCTTCCTCCAGCTTGCTCTCATGGAAAAATTTCGATCGCTCAGTTGCTCTGCCATGCACATGGGAGGATTCCTTGACTTCAACCGATCACCCAAATCCAGAAGATCTCCATGGATTGGAAGTTCCCTGTTACTCTTTATCTTCTTGTATTTATGTACAAGAGCAGAAGATCTATGTAGCCCCGGTGGAGCAATATTGCTGAGAACTGAAAGCCAGTATATGGTGGTGCTTCTAATTGTCCCAGTGATTATAGCGCATGGTGTGGTTCATTTGCACATTTACTCTATTCACATGGACACTATTTAACCATACAGCAGCCCAATATTCAGCGGTTGGATACACCAAACCCGAGCAGAACAGCACAAAGTTGTGGCCGAGGCACCCCAAGTAGTGCCACAAGTTTTTGAATTATGTTATTTCTTGTTTTCAGTTTCTCAGCAACATTTTGGGTTTTATAGGATAGAGTGCGGTCAAGCGTAACTCCAGGTACTTGGGCAACAATTGTGTTGCAGGTGAGCATCATCAAATTTACCTTCAACTTCGCACTTGCCTCCTTATTATTCAGATGAAAGCAGCAAACCTCCGTTTTCCTCATGTTGGGCTGGATCTCCACTTGTGGAAGAAGCTGAGAGGAAAGACAAGTCTTGAGTCGGGCTGCTTGCTGTTTTTTTCCATACTCCTCTCCTGAAGGCTATAGCAATGTCATCCGCATACACAAATACTCTTGATTTGATATTTGGCAAACCAGCTGTGTACAGATTGAAAAGAGGGGGGTAAGATAATCCCTGTGTCCAATCCATTTTCAATACTCTTCTCCTGCTCAGCCTATCATCCATGAACCCTGAAATTTCTGTTCTTCAGCATTTTATTGATCATTTGAATGATTTTCAGACTTTGCAGGACCTGTAGGAGTTTAAATATGAGGCCCACTCCCCACACTGTGTCCTATGCAGCACTCAGGTTCACAAAGGCAACAGACGTCTTCAAGCCTTTTTGGAAACCTGCTTCAATATGTGTTGTCAATGCAAGAACCTGGTCTGCGCAGCCCGGTTTTGGCCGAAATCCTGCTTGTTGAATTGGAACATGTTCCAGTATTTTTGGCTGATCCTATTATAGATGAGCCTTTAAAGCAATTTATAGCTGACCTGAGCAGAGCAATGGACGGTAACTCTTAAACTCATCACAAGGCTTGCCAGGTTTTATGATTGCCACAATTTTTGACTCCTTGATGGAATAGTTGATATTCACTGATCGATTTTCGTTTTTCAATGAGCTGGATGATGTTAAAGGTATTTGAAAGGTCATATCTCCTCAACGGGAGCTCATTCTCCAATCCGTTTGCAGATTCGGATTCCACGCTTCATGAGCATAAGGGGGCATAGTTGGATGATGATTCTCTTCCCTCCAGAAGGTTGATAATGATCCTCTTCTTCACGAGAAAATGAAAAAATTAACTGTTCACTTTGCGTATTTCAATATACTGTGTGATTGGAGAGGTATTTAAGAGGTCATATCTCATCAACGGGAATAATTTCTCCAATCCGTTTGCAGATTCGGATTCCTCGCTTCAAGGAGGATAAGAAAGCATAGTTGATGATGATTCTCCACCCCCCGGAAAATTGAAAAAAAAAATTTACTGATCAATTTGCATTTATCAATGAGCTGGTGATGTAAAAGGTATTTAAGAGGTCATATCTGCACAACGATGGATAATTCTCAATCCGTTTGCAGATTCGGATTCCTTGCTTCAAGGATCATAAGAAGAAATAGTTGAAAATGATTCTTCCCTTCTCGGAAAAATGGAAAAGTTATATTCCCTGATCGATTTTCGTTTTTCAATGAGCTGGATGATGTTAATTTTGCTGGAATTACATTAATTAACTTTAAATTATTATTGTGTATTGCTGAGAACAGACAAATTTGTATAAATGATAGGTACCTCGTCCTACAGCTACTCCTTCTGCTAAACTTCCTCCTTCTCCTCCTCCTCCTCCTCTTCCTCCTCCTACTCACCCTCCCACCTCCTCCTCCTACTCCTCCTCATCCTTCTTCTTCTCCTGCTCCTCCAACATCTCATATATACTCCTTTTTTGCTTGTCATTCTTTCTTCGTGTTCATTGATGTAATGGAACAATTAATCAGCATTTAATTTTTTTGCATTTAATTGAATTGACCTTAGAGTGAGTTATAAATTCATCCAATTTGGATATGTTTTGAACACGTGCCCAGGTCTACCCATGCAATCCCAATACAATCAACTTTCCCCCAAACAGGTAATATCCCTTGGGCTCTATTGTTTCTGAAGGATAACATATTTAATATTTGTAATTCCTCCATGTGTTCTCAATAGTCATGAACATGGCTGCCCAAATAATTCAAATCAGAGAGACAGAGAAAGATAGATGAAGAGAAAATGTGAATCCCCTATCAAGACATTGTGGAGAATACATCATTGCTTGGGGTGAAATACATTAGTACCGATGTTCTTACTCTTTTCTGGATTTGACAGGATAACACTGGAGGTGCATAAGAAAATAATTAATAATTATTATTAAACGAAAAACCTAATTAAATGCTTTAATATAACCCCGAATACTTCTGCTACTTCAATATTGAACAGGGTTAACAGCTAGGTGGAAACTCGATTAGCGCTACTATCCAAGTTTTTGTCAGCCCGGAATCGAGCCCTTACCTCCCAATGCTAGTCAGAAATGCTTACCCTTACACAAACTGACAATCTCTGGAAGGCAGCGCTCATTTTATATACGAAGCCATAGCGGCCAGCCAGTCTACAGGTGGAAGTGAATTATTAATTGCATTGTTCAAATGCTAATTAATGAATAATAATTATTAAACGGAAATCCCAATTAAATTCTGTGAATCAGCATTTCAGTGCTGGAAAATAATAGTTGTGATTTATCATCGAGCATCTACTGATTTGTACAAATCATATAAAACATATACAGAGTGAGTCAAATATTACATTCAAAATATTTTAGTTACAACCCTCATTTCTTTGAAAACTGAAACTCCAATCAGCCGCCATTTTGGATACAAGTATCATAGAACATTCAATTGATGTTATCTTTCTTGTTTTGAAAAGGCCTTCAAATGATGTCCACCCACAATGGTGCTTTATTTAAAAATATACGAGTTACAACCCTAAGTCACCCCTCATGAGGGGTTGAAATTCAGTTGTACGTCAAAAGGTAGAGTATCTGACCAGTAACTTATCCTGAAAGTTACAGTATTATATCTACAACAGTCTCCACTTGGTGAAGGGCTCCATACATATGACTCACTCTGTATATAAAGCATATTGATAAATCACTGCAGTTTTGTGCCATCAAATTATATCAGTTTGGGAGATATCACACAGGCTGTCCTTGATTTGAGCCAATCAATACACATATTTACAACGTTAACATCAACTGACTTATTGATGAAGAGCCTGCTAAGAATGAATACTGGGACAGGTCCATTACTTGAAAATCAATGCTGCTTAAAGTTATAAATATCACCCTCCTTCATTCTTGGATTCTTGTATTGCTAGAGAACATAAATAATATTATGCTTTTTGTGTAGTTGAGAAGTTGATATTGTGGTAATTATTCATATTGAATGAAAAAGACTAAGAAATGTCAAAAAACACTGATTTATTGATAATTAGAAAGACGGTTTCGGTTATACACCATTGTCAATCCTGATAAACTAAAACTAAATACAAGAGCAGCAGAAATATACTAGTATAACTAAAACTAAATACAAGAGCAGCAGAATTATACTAGTATAAATTCTGCTGAATTAAAAATAATACTGATTCTGATACTAAAAACTAATACTAATTCTGATAAACTAAAACTAAATACAAGAGCATTTATAGTAGTATAAATATTCTGCTGCTCTTGTATTAGTTTTAGTTTATCAGAATTAGTATTAGTTTTTAGTATTATTTAATATTTATACTAGTATAAATTCTGCTGCTCTTGTATTTAGTTTTAGTTTATCAGAATTAGTATTAGTTTTTAGTATCAGAATCAGTATTAGTTTTAGTTCTGCTGCTCTTGTATTTAGTTTTAGTTTATCAGAGATTGACAATGGTGTAATAACCGAAACCGGTCTTTCTAGTTATCAGTGGTTTTGACAATTTCTTAGTCTTTTTCACTCAATGAATATTATGGGTACATCCTCCTCCTTCTTCACCTTCTCCTCCTCCTGCTCCTCCTCATCCTCTTCTTCCTCAATATCTACTATTCCTCCATATCCTCCTTCTTCTCCCCCCTCACTCATCCTCTTCAACCAGCTCCTCCACCTCTTCCTCCTCCTTCTCCTATTATCCTCACCTAGTAGAAGGATCCATAGAAATCGATAGAAAAACTCTATTGATATCAATATATGCTCATGGATATAGATACGTGCTCATGGATATCAATAGAAATCCATGGATACCAATAGAAATCACGGTAAATACAGTCAATGAACTTATATTGATATCACTACAAGTTTAGTGATATCAATAGGAGTTCATGGATATCAATACACATCACGGTAAATACAGTCAATGAACTTCTATTGATATCACTGTACGTTCAGTGATATCATAGGTGCTCATGGATATCAATAGAAATAATGGTAAATACAGTCAACGAAAATCTATTGTTATCACTGAACTTTTAGTGATATCAAAAAAAGTAAAGGGTATCATTAGAAGTAAATACAAACAAATAGAAATCATGGTGAAGACAGTCAATGAGCTTCTATTGATTATATAGAATCTTCATTGATATCAATAAGGACAAGTTTCTGAGCTCTCAGGATGATATTACTCATGTTAACACACGATGTGAAAATCACGTTCTTCACGTGAATAGAAAGTGAAAATGTTAAAAGTGAAAATCAAACATTTTTCAACTCTCAATTTAGGCTTTCTGACCAACAGTTCGGATGAAAAATCGAATTTCAACCCCTTTCTATCTGTTGCAAAATCGTTTACAACACACCGTTATCGAGATAAAAAAAATTTCATGCCAATTAATTTTTGATGGAAAATGTTTTGAATTTTCAAAAAAGTCTCACATCAAGCTTTCTGTAACCAATTCGGGTATAGAAATGAATTTCCAGCACTTTTTGCCTCTTGCAAATTCGTCTACAGAGCACCATTAACAATATAATAGACCTTTTGAGGTAATTTTAAAGCAGTTAAAACCTTGGTAGGCTACTCTGTATAATTTTGGCAGATTTTCAATTTTCCCGGAACAATGTATTTTTGATGAATGATTCGTGTAGAAGTGAATTTCCAGCACTTTTTGTCTCTTGCAAAAATCGTCTACAATGCACCGTTAACGATTTATAGACATTTGCGGTAATTTTAAATGCAGTTGAAACTGAATTATTTTGGCAGACTTTCAATTTTCCAGGAACAATGTTTTTGATGACTGATTCGGTGTAGAAGTGAATTTCCAGCACTTTGTCCTATGTGAAAATCCTGTCAGACGTGCCGTTAACGTGCTATGACGTTTAAAATTTTAAAAAAATTTGGTTCATCTTGAAAAATTCTAAAAAAATCATGACAACATTCTGTTCATATATTCAACCTTGTCTAGGATTTGAAATGATCCATTCAAAATTGGAAAAGTTATAACACTTTTTCAAATTAGATCACAGTTTACAAGGGAAAACATGCAGTATCCGGAATACTCCCACAGACTTTGAAATGATTTTTGGGGTTTCAATCAAATATAACAACCTACTATTTTATCGTTTCCAACATTATTCCAGTGTCAAGCACAAATGTTCCCCCATAAAAATCATAATCTCCACCTGAATTTAATATCAAATGTTTTATAACAGTAACATGTCAATAATTAATTTGAAATTGCCCATTACTATGGTATCGAATGAAAATATTGATATAATTATCAATAATATTGATACTGGGATTGGAATATCAAAGTCTTAACAATCGATATATCAAAACTAATTCTAACTTTTTTCCTGGGGAAAATGATTTTATTGCATTCAAAAATGTAGAAATCAGGATTGTATTCTACTTACTATTTAAACTATGTAATTTGAATAACGCATTTCCAAACAAAGATGTGAATGATGTTTGAGAATACTGTATAATGATTATTAGTAGTTGATAATTATCATTATCGATGTATGATGTATTATATCAACATTTGGGTTATCAATTTTGGCTTTAAACCAGAGTGCTGCAAGCTGGTTGGTCAATGCATTTTGCATTTGCAATGGACCAACGGGTTTTTGAGGTTGTGTTTTGTAGTTTGTAATTTTGTGATTTATCCAGGAAATATAGGTAAGTCGATTGATTTTGTTTTATGAGGTACCGTAAAATGAAAGAATAAATTTATTATAGGTCTAAATACTTATATTTAAATATAATCTTTTCGAAAGACTATTATAGGCCACACATTTACATAACCTATAATAATAAGAGAAAAGCCTCTTGAATTTATCATTGCTGGAAAATAAGATGATATATTCTAGGCAGGAAACATTCCAGGGTTATTGCTGGTACATATGAATTTAAATGTGTAGCAAAACTTTTATTAGCCTAAACTAAGTAAGCCTAATGAAGTCACCACAAACTAATCTACACTCATGTATTATAATGAACTTATATCAA
>NW_024093166.1:0-10276 GCF_014356525.2 Nilaparvata lugens | reverse complement strand
TGTAATTTGTAAGCCATATCTGTCTATGTTGATAAGCGTACCTGTAGCACTCGAATGTCTTTTTGTAATATATGTACATGACACTTGAAACTTTAACACAACACAATTTTATCCAGAATAGGCACTATCACTGAATCCATTTAATATTCCTGAGACTTGGCAACACACTTGGCTATTACTCGAAGTATTCCATAATAACGTCACCATGAACCAGTCGCCAGCTAACTCGCAAATTTCCTACTTCAGCGAACACCCCCAAAACTATGTAGCCACGACACCGGCAAATCAACAGCCCCAGGACAATGCAGCGGAGACCCCACGAGAGAGAGAGGGAGGCAGCATATGCTCCATCAATTTCGACCCGCAAAACTTGGCCCAATTGTCTTCTACGAAGATCGATAACGCCGTCGATGCGAGTAATTCCGATGAGAGTCCGACTGAGGGAGTGAGGGCGTCCAACCCGGTACCGGCGTCTTCGCAGATCGCTCCAAGCGTCGCCGAGGGAACAGAGAGTGCCGCCACCCCAATCGCCATCCAACGTGACTAGTCAACCCGCCATCCGCCACCAACCTGGAAAAGCGCAACACCACATTAGATTCTTCAGTCGGTTATACTACCAATTTCATGATGAAAGATTTCATAAACGAATGCAAACTCCTATGCAGTCAAATTTTAGCAGGACAAGCTAAAGCTACTAAAGCCATCCTGGATCAATTGGAGGAAAATACCAAGGTCCTACAAGAAAGGATAAAAAACATAGGAGACATTAAAATAGACAAGCAACCTACGGAAATAAACGACCTAGAAAACCATATTGATGATGTTGCGTGTCAGCTAAACGATCAGCTGAATGAAGCGCCTAAAGAAATTGAGGAGCAGGTAGACGTATTAGGTGAGGAGAGAGGCACCACTATCATAGAAGCTACAACGGAAAAGGTATTAGAAAATAAATGCGGGATAGAATCGAAGATGGGTGAAAATGTCAATAGAATGGAAATAATAACTAAAGAACAAAGTGACGTGCTGATAGGTATAGCGAACTTAACGGGGGAGGAGGCGAAATCAGGTGAGAGATGCGATGTATTAGAAAATGCCGTAGTCGGACAACAACTAAAGATAACCACATTATATGGCGAAGTGAATGAGAACATAAAAACTATAGATGATAAATGGACCGCAAGTGAGGAAAGAGTCTCCAGACTAGCGACATCCATGGAAAATATTCCAGCCAGCAGAATACATTATATACCAATTGAACCAGTAAATAGCACTCAACCTTTCCAAAATCTTGGAAAATTTGATAATTCCTACCGTCACATGCAACCCAAACCATTTGTGGACCAAATAAGAGCCGTTCAAGAACTGACACCCACCTCTTGGTTAATGTGGCGTTTCCAATTGTCCAGTTTACTACTTGGCGAGCCGCTGATGTTTTTCCAGAGCCGGATGCGAGATATCAACAGCCTGGAGGACTTCATCTCCCAGTTCCTGCAACAGTATTGGAGTAAATGTAAACAGATGGACGCATTGTCAGAAATTATTTTATGCACTTATGATAGTAGAAATAGACAATCCTACACTGATTTTATAACAGATCTGATGAGCAGAAACGATCAGTTGGACGAATCTCTAACTGATTCATCACTGGTCCACATCTTATCAAAAAAGCTTCCTTTCAATGTTCGTATGACACTGGCAGTATCTTCGATTTCCAGTTGTGAAGAACTGATAGAACATTTACATTCTATCCAATCAGCTACGTCTGAGCCAAACCACTTAAATAATCGAGCAAAAAATTTTAATCAACAAAATAGTCATTTCAGAAAAAATTATAATAGTGAAAATTATATTGCAAACGCCGGAGCAAACACTCGATATCAAAAATACCCCGAAAATATTAGCAGAGGTCAATCATTTGAAAATAATTCTAGAAATAGATCTCAATATTACAATAGTAAACAACAAGATAGAGGAGCATATTATGATGGCAGAGATCGCTTAAATGGGAATAATTACAAACGAGATGGAGGTCACAAGAACCAAGGTGAAACACATCAAAATCATAACCGGACAAATACATCTTACACAGTAACACATACAACAAAGTCAACCCAAAATCAACATGCAAATAACTCACCACCAAATCCAGAAATAAATGCTTCTAAAACTACATGGATATATGATACCCCCAATATAACAATACAAGACAGCCTACCATCAAAAACCGCCGCCCACCATGAAATTAAAACCAGCCGCAAACATCAACCCATTTTAAGTATATTGTTTCCCGACGAAATCCCATCACTGCCAAAAGTAAACAATCGCCAGGAGGAGACCGCCACCATGCATCCGCGCACCGAGCCTACACCCGCGCATCAATCGACCCCACCGAGGCACACCAAGGATGGGAAGGAAGACACCAGTGAGTACCGGGAGGACAACATGCAGGATCGGAGGAACGCCCACCGCAAGGCCCGGAGACGGAAACGCCCGAGGCAGACACCGGACGACCGACTGCATGACCGACTACAGGAGAAAAGAGGCATGCACCGCAAGGCCGGAGGCGGAAAGTCAGGCGGAGAAAAAGAAGTACCGCGCGCGACGATACGGCCGCATGCACGTTTCAAACGCCCGAGGAGGACACCGGACCGAAACCAGGATGGAGGACCGGAGATCGACGGCATGCATCCACGGCACATTCGCTTTAAAGCAGAAAATCAGCGATGTGACCAGAAGAATAGGCCAAAGAAATGGGATAAAACCGAAACATGCATGGATGATAATAATAAAGTGGACTACATATTGAGTTTGATGAAGGATAAACAATGTTTAAGAAGAGTGAGAGAAATAAGGAATTATATTAATAAAATGAAAGTACCTGACTATTATATGTTGAGAGATTATATTGTTAAAGAAATGATAAATGTTCTGATATATTGTATACTATTTGTTATGGCTGTGATATGGATAAAGGACTGCGTTGTAGGTATGATAGAAGATATTATGTTGTTGTTATTAAAAGAATCTATCATTGAGGATGGGAAAGGTTTATTATAAAAATGTTTATTGTTGTGAGCCTACTAATTTATAACAAACTGAAACCGAGAACATTAAATGAAAGTGAGAGGAAAAATGCATTAAGACTACAAGATGATTGGAAAAAGAATGGACTGAAATATATTACCATTAAGGAAGCTAAGAATTGTTTGAAAAGGTATACAAGATACCGGGGTTTTATATTTATGAAGGATAAATCATCATCAGGACAGCCTCATCTATAACTAACAACCGGACAGCAACAAACCAAATTTAACTTGGTGGGAAAATATTTCTAATCTCAAGCCGTATTATTGGGACAATAAGCGATAAGGATATAAACAATAATATTTTGGTTAAACGTCATTGGCCTACCTGACAAGATATACATACCAGACGAACGCCAACAATAAACTTAATTAGCAGACGAGTATCCACTTCGAATAACAACACCTGAAAATAAGGAAATAAAAAATTTAGAAACCATTTTTAACACCTTTCTTATTAGTGAAACAAGAGAATAAATAACTTCTAATGTTAAAAGCCAACTTACCTTCATGTAGCAGGAAGAGACATCAAGATGGCGACAAGTGATGAACCGAAGCCAACGTAAACCAGCTGTCTACTACGAAAACCAGAGTAGTCAATGCCTATTAAATCATCAAGTTGATACCCCGAATAAGAAGATCAAGTGTCATATAAATGTGAATTGCATGTAGAGATATTATAAAAATATTATATTATTATTATTTATGTATAAACTATTAAGAAAATCACTAAAATTATCCGCCAAATGATCAAACCGCATAGTTACCACCAAAAGCATTAATCCCAAGTCTCAATGTATTAGAGGAATAAGAAGTTCTTGTTGATAAAACCTACCAAAGATTATCCTTAAAAATATCCATTATATGAAAGCAAAGCCCAAATTCTGCAAGAGAATGAAATGAAAATGTACAAGTCACTGTTCTATGTTGAGGGAGAAAATATATTATACTCTGCAAGTCGGAGAATTACCAGTTTGTTAGGTTGGCAATGATTTTGCACCAACGTTCAAATGTGCTTCTGGCCTGAGGGCGGAGCGTGGATTAGAAAAAAGATTTTATTATGTATGGAGGAGGAGATAGTTTATATTGTGTATTGTGTGTAGAAGGAGATTGGCCGATGTAAGGGGTATGTATTTGAATTGAATTTATTTATTGTTGTATATGTTGTTGAATTGTTAGGAGGTAGGATTCTCAGTAGGGTTATTAGCAGACTTTGTAACATGTATGATTTCTGATCCAAAACCAACTGGATCATAAAATTTATATTATATTCTCGAATTGTCGTTTTAAATCAGAAATCAGAGGGCGTTTTGTGTCACGTGGTAATTTGAAACCACCAAATATTTTTAAATGAGCCAATGAAATGTAATAGAACTATAAAATTGGAAAGAAGGTTAGACCTACCCAAAGAGTAAATCACTCAAAGCAAGTATTATTAGCGATTAGGAGTAATAGCATTATCAACAACGATAAGAAAACATGTATTATTGTGATTTAATAATTATGAGAACCCATTGGTAAGATCAAAAAATTATAAAGCGGCATACTTATTATTGGCGGATTATAAAAAAAAAAATAAAATGCATGAACATTGAGGTTAGAGTTACTTGTTTACATTTTGAAAAGAATTAGTCGATCTTGGATAAATCGATAATTATCAGAACCAATACTGAACGAATCAGCTGATTATTCGATCAACCCATATGACTGGTTGAATCATATAATTCACTCATAAAGGATATATTATGTATACTAAAGGAAGTCGATGTGTAGAATTACAAACAACTATTATTTCTGTATAAATATTTATTATAATCCAAAAAAGCATGATAAATCAAGAGTATACAAAACTCATATAAAAACTAAATGTATTATCTATTAAAATCGTATGTTACGATTTATTTATGAATTCAATTTAAGATAAACACTCCATATATTTGTATAAAAACTTCTTTTATTTAATTTTTTCTATTATAAAGCCGAGGAAGCCCTGATTCCCAGGCAACCAATGTATTGAGTCTATTAAATTGAAGGCCAATCAGAGAGTAGCTTACAGAATTATTCTAGGAAGAGGCAAATTTTTCTGAAAACCTCCTTCTTCTGGCTTAAGATCCCAACCCGAGGATGCACATGGAGTTTAGGGTTTTTTCTTCTTCCTTTTAAAAATTTTTAATGAACTATTAAGCCAAACCCTTTTTTAAATGTAATGTATGTTTGTTGAATGTTAATTATTTGTGAACTCAGTGCTGTCAAGGAGTTCATAATTGTAAAGATTCCCATAAAAATAGCTTTAATTCGAAAGAAACTTATAAAAATCTGGATCACGCGTTAGCCCAGCAGTGACGAAAAGGAGCCTACCCAATTAATTATTGGAAATAATTAATTCAATCCACGAGAACATCTAGAACTTCAGTCAGTGAGTGATAAGTCAAACCAAACGAGCTCGTTTTTTCGTTTTTTCTACGTTCAGTGGGGGTAATATTAAAACAAGAAGCGCTATTCCAATTAATTAGAATTAAAATAAAAGTCACCACGTGGTGAACAATATCACAGAGTCCATAAGAACATTTTATAAATTTATTTAACATATGTAGGAAGCTTACTTCCATGCACAGCCCGAATTCATATAAATCCCTGAGATCTCATGTTTGAATATTAATTTATTAATTATAAATTTGTTAATGAACCACGTATACCATATCAAACTTATAGACCGAACAGGTTTTTATCTGCAGAATTTATATTGATTGGAAGTATAAGTACCAGTATTAAATATAATATATTATGAATTTGAAACACACTATTGTGAATATTAGCGAAACCTGTGATAATTACTCAGATTTTAGAAAAGATTATTTAAGTGAATTATAGATATATCGAATATTTTATGCACATCTTTTTTATGGGAATATATTTTGTGTTTTATGTCAGCATACAAACTTATAGAATTTTTTATTATATCCCAACTCATCTCGTGTTATATAGTTTGAGCTGTTTTGGTACCAACAAATATTAGCAGCACTTAAAATCATAGAATCAAGTAATATTAACCTTATTCAGAGCACTCAATATTTATCATCCTTTGATGATATTCATTTATCAGCCAGAACAAGTATATAAGAAATTATATTAATAAGGTTCCAGTTATATCATATAAGGATCCAGAGAGCTTCAAGAACTGGCGTTGTAAGTTCTAAGGAATTTTGAAAGGGTATATTGGTGAATACTTGTATTCACGACGAGCGTTTTAAGAATCAACTAGAACAACTATAGTTGGTCCTGATTATTCTCTAGTGGTACATGGTTACTGATAATCAGTCATCAATATTCTTTTAATTTCCTTACTGGTATTCTTCAAGAACTTCATAGAAGCAGCGGTAAGAATTACCAATCACCGATCACTGAACCTTATGGTGATTATTTGTATTTATAAAATTCATGTTTCTACCACTGAGCTAGAGCTGAGGTTTGAACCCAGTAATTTTGCGAGCCGGAAGGCCTTAATTTTTTGTGAATTTATTCGCAAAAGAGGGAATTTAGAGACTGCTCTTATAAATACCAGAAACATCGTATTATTGTGAAGGAATTACAATCCACAACTTCTCACAATAGCTTCATAACGTGGGACTCTATCATAAGAGATAACCCCCCCAGGAGCACAACTTCACAATGTTTAAATGTTTAATGTTTAAATGATTAAATGTTTGAATGTTTAAATGTTGAATGTTAAATGTTAAATGTTCAAATGTTCAAATGTTAAATGTTTAAATGTTTAAATGTTTAAATGTTTAAATGGTTAAATGTTTAAATGTTAAATGTTTAAATGTTTAAATGTTTAAATGTTTAAATGTTTAAATGTTCAAATGTTCAATGTTTGAATGTTTAAATGTTTAAATGTTTATATGTTTGAATATTTGAATGTTTAAATGTTTAAATGTTTAATGTTTAAATGTTTAATGTTTAAATGTTTAAATGTTTAAATGTTTAAATGTTTAATGTTTAATGTTTAAATGTTTAATGTTTAAATGTTTAATGTTGAATGTTTAAATGTTTAAATGTTCAAATGTTTAAATGTTCAAATGTTTAAATGTTTGGATGTTTAAATGTTTAAATGTTTAAATGTTTAAATGTTTAATGTTTAAATGTTAAATGTTAAATGTTTAAATGTTTAAATGTTTGAATGTATGAATGTTTAAATGTTTGAATGTTTAATGTTTAAATGTTTAAATGTTAAATGTTTAAATGTTTGAATGTTTAATGTTAAATGTTTAAATGTTTAAATGTTTAAATGTTGAATGTTTAAATGTTAATGTTAAATGTTTAAATGTTTAAATGTTTAAATGTTTAAATGTTAAATGTTAAATGTTTAAAGTTAAATGTTTAAATGTTCAATGTTTAAATGTTAAATGTTTAAATGTTTAAATGTTTAATGTTTAAATGTTTAAATGTTTAATGTTTAAATGTTTAAATGTTGAATGTTTAAATGTTTAAAGTTTAAATGTTTAACTGTTTAAAATGTTTAAGTTTAAATGTTTAAATGTTTAAATGTTTAAATGTTAAATGTTTAAATGTTTAAATGTTTAAATGTTTAAATGTTTAAATGTTTAAATGTTTAAATGTTTAAATGTTAAATGTTTAAATGTTTGAATGTTTAAATGTTAAATGTTTAAATGTTTAAATGTTTAAATGTTTAATGTTTAAATGTTTAATGTTGAATGTTTAATGTTAAATGTTTAATGTTAAATGTTTAATGTTTAAATGTTTAAATGTTTAATGTTTAAATGTTTAAATGTTTAAATTTAAATGTTTAAATGTTTAAATGTTTAAATGTTAAATGTTTAAATGTTTAAATGTTTAAATGTTAAATGTTTAAATGTTTGAATGTTTAAAGTTTAAATGTTTAAATGTTAATGTTTAAATGTTCGAATGTTTAAATGTTTAAATGTTTAAATGTTTAAATGTTTAAATGTTTAAATGTTTAAATGTTTGAATTCTTAAATGTTCAAATGTTTGAATGTTCAAATGTTTAATGTTCAAATGTTTAAATGTTAAATGTTAATGTTCAAATGTTTAATGTTTAATGTTTAATGTTTGAATGTTTAAATGTTTGAATGTTTAAATGTTTGAATGTTTAAATGTTTAAATGTTTAAATGTTTAAATGTTGAATGTTTTGTTCAATGTTTAAATTTTAATGTTTAAATGTTTAAATGTTTAATGTTTAAATGGTTAAATGTTTAAATGTTTAAATGTTTAATGTTTAAATGTTTAATGTTTAAATGTTAAATGTTTAAATGTTTAAATGTTTAAATGTTTAAATGTTTAAATGTTTAAATGTTAAATGTTTAAATGTTTAAATGTTTAAATGTTAAATGTTTAAATGTTTAAATGTTTAAATGTTTAAATGTTAATGTTTAAATGTTTAAATGTTTAAATGTTTAATGTTCAAATGTTTAAATGTTTAAATGTTTAAATGTTTAATGTTTAATGTTTAAATGTTTAATTTTAAATGTTTAAATGTTTAAATGTTTGAATGTTTAAAGTTTAAATGTTTAAATGTTAAATTTTAAATGTTTAAATGTTGAATGTTTTAAATGTTTAATGTTTAATGTTTAAATGTTTAATGTTTAATGTTTAAATGTTTTAATGTTTAAATGTTTGAATGTTTAAATGTTTATGTTTAAATGTTTAAATGTTCAATGTTTTAATGTTGAATGTTAAATGTTTAAATGTTAAATGTTTGAATGTTTAAATTTCTAAATGTTCAAATGTTCAAATGTTCAAATGTTTAAATGTTTGAATGTTTAAATGTTTGAATGTTTAATGTTGAATGTTTTAAATGTTTATATGTTGAATGTTTAAATATTTAATGTTTAAATGTTTGAATGTTTATGTTTGAATGTTTATGTTTAAATGTTTAAATGTTTAAATGTTTAAATGTTTAATGTTTAATGTTTAATGTTTAAATGTTTAATGTTTAAATGTTTAATGTTTAATGTTTAAATGTTAAATGTTTAAATGTTTAATGTTTAAATGTTTAAATGTTTAAATGTTGAATGTTAAATGTTAAATGTTTGAATGTTTAAATGTTTGAATGTTAAATGTTTAAATGTTTAAATGTTTAATGTTTAAATGTTTAATGTTTAAAGTTTAAATGTTTAAATTTTAATGTTTAAATGTTTAATGTTAAATGTTTAAATGTTTAAATGTTTAAATGTTTAAATGTTAAATGTTTAATTTTAAATGTTTAAATGTTTAAATGTTAAATGTTAAATGTTTAAATGTTTAAATGTTTAAATGTTTAACTGTTTAAAATGTTTAAATGTTTAAATGTTTAATGTTTAAAGTTTAAATGTTTAACTGTTTAAAATGTTTAACTGTTTAAAATGTTTAAAGTTTAAATGTTTAAATGTTTGATGTTTAAATGTTTAAATGTTGAATGTTTAAATGTTCAAATGTTAAATGTTTAAATGTTTAAATGTTTAAATGTTTAATGTTTAAAGTTTAAATGTTTAAATGTTTAAATGTCAAATGTTTAAATGTTAAATGTTTTAATGTTTAATGTTTAATGTTAAATGTTTAATGTTAAATGTTCAATGTTTAAATGTTGAATGTTTAAAGTTTAAATGTTAAATTTTTTATGTTTAAATGTTGAATGTTTAAATGTGTGAATGTTTAAATGTTTAAATGTTTAAATGTTTAAATGTTAAATGTTTGAATGTTTAAATGTTCAAATGTTTAAATGTTCAATGTTTTAATGTTTAAATGTTCTAATGTTTTAAATGTTCAATGTTTAAATGTTTGAATGTTAATGTTTAAATGTTTAAATGGTTAAATGTTTAAATGTTGAATGTTTAAATTTTAAATGTTTAAATGTTTGATGTTTAAATGTTTAAATGTTTAAATGTCAAATGTTTAAATGTTTAATGTTTAAATGTTTAAATGTTCTAATGTTTTAAATGTTAATGTTTAAATGTTTAATGTTAAATGTTAATGTTTAAATGTTAAATGTTTAATGTTTAAATGTTAAATGTTCAAATGTTTTAAATGTTAAATGTTCAAATGTTTAAAGTTTAAATGTTTAAATGTTTAAATGTTAAATGTTTAAATGTTTAATGTTTAAATGTTTGAATGTGTAAATGTTTAAAGGTTTAAATGTTGAATGTTTAAATGTTAAATGTTAAATGTTTGAATG
>NW_024093165.1:0-13815 GCF_014356525.2 Nilaparvata lugens | reverse complement strand
ACTGAGGCATTATAGTAGTATTTATTTCATTTGGTTCAGCTTTATTGATTTATTTGTTCTTTATGTAGCAGGTTCTTTATTTATTTTTTCTTTATTTGGTTTCCAATGAAAATTGTTTTCACAAAATTTCGAATTTCTTTTGTTTTTGTAGAATAGGCCTACCAACTCTGGCAGACAACCTTTATGGT
Source organism: Nilaparvata lugens (assembly GCF_014356525.2). Lineage (NCBI taxonomy): Eukaryota > Metazoa > Arthropoda > Insecta > Hemiptera > Delphacidae > Nilaparvata > Nilaparvata lugens. The sequence continues at coordinate 13,627 of NW_024093165.1, read as the reverse complement.
TATGTCAAGTTTTTTGTCTCATGTTTTATTTAGCACAATCATTATCTTAATTATATAATTTTTAATTGTTATTTTGTAACATGATTGTAGTCTTATTATTTTTATTTATATTGAATAAAGGCATTTTCTATCTATCTATCTATCTATCTAGTTTCTTTATCTCTTTTCTAATTTGAACCATATAGATTAATTTTGAGGTCTCACAGCATTTTACAAGTCTTCTTTAGTTTTAGCATTTTGCACTTTCTCTGATATCGTATCAATCTTATTCCGGTCGCGTATTAATGGGGAGGATATTATTTTATAATATTAAACTTTTCCGACAGTTGCATAACTTGGCAAACAGATAATGTATTCAAGAGTTTCAAGTCTCGTTTAATCTGGTAGATTTCATAAGGACGGCAAAAAATCAAACGTCCAAAAATCTATGTGTGTAACTGGCTTAACTATCACTGGCTTCACGAAGCTCAAGAAAATAGTTTTCTTATTATAATATGAAATTATCAGATTGTAGGTATGGAGGCTTGATATTAGAATACCGGTACAGAGAGTTTTTCAGTAGTAGAATCGCTTATTTCTCAGGAATACTTACTTACTTCTACCAGAATCGGTGTTTATTATTCGATCAGATCAGAGCATGATCACAACAATAACATTTCTTTCTTAATTATAATTTTATATCGTGGCTTGAAGTTGAGTGCAACTAGTTTTTAGTTACACCATATCGAGACAAAGGTGTAAGTTGGTGTATACATCGACGCGCAGTAAGAAAGGAATATTCTTGCCAAATCTCATAGAATTCTATCAACGCGTTTGTTTGGCCGTAAATGCATTACATACAGACAGACGAAAGAAAATCCGAGCTATAACATAGAGCTCACTGCGTTCGGTCAATTTCGTTATTCAAAAATTGCATTCAGTCTCTATTCTCATTAATTAATTCTTCATATCTTTTAAAATTCGTTCAATAATAAGAAATATTGCCATTCAATCTAAATTAGGTAGTGTATAAGCCAGCAGTGTATTATATTGTAACGTAACATAGGCCTGCATGAATAACTCTAATCCAATCTAATCTAATCCGTAATCGCTATGCTGTATGTTCTCTTTTCAACTGCAAAATAATAATTATGTCTTCTATGGGCGATGTAAGTGTGACGTAAGCCGTTGCTACGACGCCATCTTAGTCTCTAAACAAACCGTTGCTAAGGAGAGAGAGCATGTTATTCAAATGGGACTAAAACATCACCTTACATTTACGAGTATATCAATGAAATAATAGATTTCTAAGAGTTGAGAATATTTTTTTCAAGTTCTACACACTCAAATAATCAATTTCCAGTATTTATTCAGATCGAATAAATTTTTTTGGGACAGCCAAAGCAGAAAGTCTCAGGAAGTAGTGCATATTAGGCCTACTATGTATGTAGGCTGCTATGGTAAGCCTTGTTGAAGAGAAAGTTAAAGTGCCACATGAATTCTTACATGAAATTTTTAATTATTATTTTGTTTTCAATATAAGTTTACTTTCACAGCATATGCTGGAAGTTTTAGTCTGCTGTTTCACATTAGAAATGTTTACTTGAAAATACGGTATATACAGTCTGATTTCGATGACAAATGAAAATTGTTTGAAGCAAACGAACATTTTCTTTGTTCCTGACTGTAAACATTACAGTGAAAAGGCAGGCTACATACCATATTTTTAGATTTCCTGAAAATCCCAAGGTCTAGCTCTAAGTTCTGTACTACATTTTTAGGTTATGTTATTGTTGATAAAAATCAAATTTATCTAGAATAACTACATTAGTGGAATTATTAATACAATAATTCAAATACAATTATGTTTACAGTGAATGTGGTACATAAAATAATTATTATAATTATAATTATTATATAATAGTTATTATAATCATAATTATTTGCTTTACTTTACATGTTCACTTACCCCTTTTAAATTCTTGTAAACATCATCATTGTTTAGTTAGAATGTAGGAAGTATATGTAATGTATGTAGCTATGAGGTTGGCAGACGTGGTTGTTTTCGCGCGCTCTGTGTGGTGATAAAGGTTATGTTGACATGATGAATCGCAGAAATAATAAAGTGAGTTATTTAAAGTAAGTGGTTGTGTTTTATTCATGGTTATCTTATTTTACATTAGCGACGAGAAATTGGAAGTTTCATTAGGCGTGTTATGACGGCGTTTATAGGACATATTGGAGCGTTTGATGCCAGTGAGGAAACATGGGAGTCATACATCGAGAGACTTGAGATTTTTATGGATGCAAACGACATCAAAAAAGATAAAAAGGTTTCAACGTTATTGTCTATAATGGGACTCAAAACATATAATCTACTGAAACATTTGTGTGCTCCAGATAAGCCTACTACAAAGAAATTCGAAGAACTTGTTAGCTTAGTTGGAACTCATTTAAATCCAAAGCCTTCCTTTATTGCTGAAAGGTACAAGTTCAGTTTGCGAAATCAGCAAGAACACGAATCAATTGCTGATTATATTGTCAAACTAAAAGAACTTTCAATCAATTGTGAATTTCAAGCAAATTGGCCAGATTATTTGCGGGATCGTTTGGTGAGTGGTCTGCCGAGTGATGCAATCAAAAAGAGGCTGTTAGGCGAACATGAGTTAACGTATGATGCAGCGGTAAAAATTGTCTTGAGTATGGAGTTAACAGACAGGGAGGCGGCTTCATTATCATCAGTTCCAGTAGGCCTCCAAAAGGAGGAAAAGATCGCGCAGCTTCAGCGTCATTGTGGAGGAGGTAACAGGCCGGTGGAGAGTCAAGGGCGTGGCCAATCAACAGTTCATGGACAGCACGGTGCCTGTTTTTGTTGCGGCAAGTACGGCCACCGCGCTGGATATTGCAGATTCAAATCGTACAAATGTAACAATTGTGGGAAAAGTGGACATTTAGTTAAAGTCTGTAAAGCAAAGGGTGAGTCTTCTTATTCATTTAATAATAAAGCACAAAACTATGTGGATTGTGCAGATGTTGGGGGTAATGATGGTTTTAAATATCGAGATGATGATGAAAATTGTAATGAAAATCATTATTTAACCAATCTATATACATTGAAGTCAGAGTATGAGTGTGACAAAATTAATAGTGTAACAAGAATCAAGCCAATCACACTAGAATTAATAGTTGAAAACAAACCTCTCTTATTTGAGGTTGACAGTGGGGCTTGTGTATCAGTAATTAATGTAAGATGTTATGAGGAAACCTTTTCTCATCTGGAATTGCAGCCAACAAATTTAGTTTTAAGTTCATATACTAATAATCCAATCATACCTAAGGGCAAAGTGGCGGTTACAGTCAAACATAAGAACAGGGAACACCAATTGACATTGTATGTAATTAACAATGGTGCAAATCCATTGATTGGTAGAGACTGGATGAGAGACCTCAAATGGTAGTTCAAATCCCAGAAGCTAAAAATTTGCATTCCGTAATTAGTAAACAACCCATTAATAACTCGGAAGTAGGTTTAGTTCATGAGACAGAGTTGATAAACGAGTTGTATAATAAATATCCAGGTGTTTTCACAGACAAGTTAGGTTGCTATAAGGGTGAGTCAGCACGTTTAGAGTTAAAGGATAATGTTTATCCTAAGTTTTTGAAACCTAGGACCATCCCTTATGCATTGCAAGACAAAGTAAAAGCAGAAATAGAGAGGCTAGAGCAGGAAGGCATTTTGGAAGCAGTAAGCAACAGTGAATGGGGTACTCCTATTGTACCTGTAATAAAAAGAAATGGTGAATTGAGAATATGTGCCGATTTTCTTAGTTCTACTGTTAATAAATGCTTAGTTGTGAATCATCATCCAATTCCTAAAATTGAGGACTTGTTTACAAAAAGGTGAAAAATATTCAAAAATAGATTTGTCACAAGCATATCAGCAAGTAAGACTTGATGAAGGATCCAAACATATTTGTACTATAAGCACTCCTTGGGGCCTTTTCAGATATAATAGACTGCCATTTGGTATTGCCTCAGCACCTGGTATTTTTCAACAAATTATGGAAAAAATTCTGGCTGGAATTCCGGGAGTAGTTTGTTTTCTTGATGACATCTTAGTTAGTGGTAAAAACTTGACAGAGCATTATGATAGGTTAACAGAAGTATGTAAGAGATTGGATGCTAATGGTTTAGCAGTAAGTAAGAATAAGTGTGAGTTTTTCAAAAAAACGGTGGAGTATTTGGGATTTATTATTAGTAAGGAGGGATTGAGAACAGCACCAAGTAAGATTGCGGCTATAACAAATGCCCCTACTCCAACTAATGTGAGTCAACTCCAAGCATTTCTGGGATTAGTAAACTATTATTGTAAATATGTGCCTAAATTAGCAACAATTGCAGCCCCTCTGCATCAACTGTTACGTAAAGATAGTGTTTTCAACTGGTCAGTGTCATGTCAACAAGCCTTTGAATTGATTAAAAGTAAATTAATTGCAGCGCCTATACTAGCACATTATGATGCTAAGTTGCCACTTCAATTAGCTACCGACTCATCAGCTTATGGCTTAGGTTGCGTACTGAGTCAGATTCAAAAAGATGGATCAGAAAAACCAATTTGTTATGCTTCTAGAACTTTGTCAAAAGCTGAGAAAGGATATTCTGTGATTGATAGAGAAGCATTGGCTATTGTTTATGGTATAAAAAGGTTTAATCAGTATTTGTATGGTAATAAGTTTACATTACTAACAGACCATAAACCGTTATTATCTATATTTGGGTCGAAGAAAGGATTGCCAGTATATGCAGCTAGTAGGCTGCAAAGATATGCCTTGTTTTTGACAAATTATGATTTCAATATCAAGTATATTACATCTAGAGCCAATGCCAATGCAGATTGCTTATCAAGACTTCCATTGAATGTAAAAGATTTTGTTTTTGAAAATGATAATGTGGACTATGTGGGTACATATTTACAGTTTATCACAGAAAATGACATTCCTATTGATTTTAACTGTGTGAAATTAGAAACAAGTAAAGATACACTATTAAAAAAAGTTTACAGTTATGTTATGTATGGTTGGCCAGAGGGTAAGCTTAATTCAGACATGGAAGATATGAGACCATTTTTCCAAAAGCAACATGAATTAGTTATAGAGCAGGGTATTCTGATGTGGGGACATAGGGTTATTATTCCTTCCTGTTTACGCAAAGCCTTGCTGTCAGAATTGCATTGTGGACATTTAGGCATCGTAAAAATGAAAGCTATGGCAAGGTCGTATTTTTGGTGGCCAGGTATAGATGCTGATATAGAATGTTTGGCTAATAGTTGTGGAGCTTGCTTAGAACAAAGGCAACTCCCTTCTAAGAGTGTTTTACATGTGTGGGAATTTCCCAAGAAACCGTGGGAAAGAATTCATCTTGATTTCTTGGGTCCAATCAATTCACAAATTTATCTTATAATCATTGATGCACATTCTAAGTGGTTAGAAGTAGAGAAAGTGAATTCTACAGCTGCTAAAGAAACCATTTCTAAATTGAGACCTATTTTTGCTCGTTTTGGTCTCCCTCAGTACCTTATTTCAGATAATGGCCCACCTTTTACATCCAATGAATTTAATGATTTTCTCAAGGCTAATGGTATTAGACATACCTTTTCACCTCCTTTTAGACCGGCGACTAATGGACAGGCCGAAAATAGTGTAAAAGTAACAAAAAAACGAATAAAATGTGCTCTTCTAGAAAATGAAAATGTGGAATTGGCTTTGTGTAGATTTTTATTAGCATATCGAAATGCGATTCATGCTACTACAAATGAGAGTCCTGCTATGTTAATGTTCAATAGACCATTGAGGTCACGTTTGGATTTAATTAAACCAAATTTGCAAAGGGTTGTTTATGATAAACAAGACAAACAAGTGGAAAATTATCGGGGAGGTAAGACTAGGGATTTTATTGTAGGGCAACCTGTGATTGTTAGAGACTACAGGGGACAAAGGAAATGGATTGAGGCAAACATTGTTGACAAATTAGGTCCAGTAACATATTTGGTGAAACTAAATAATGATGTAATTTGGAAACGGCATGTGGATCAAATTGTTAGTGCGCATTACTCAGCTAAAGAAACAACATTCACACGTGATTTATTGTTGACACCACCGAAAGTGAGCTTAGAAGTGGGAGTTCAGAGAGATATAATTAATCTGGATAAGGCATCGCCAACTGATCACATCCCAATCCCCATTCAATCCCCTGGCAGGGAATTACCTTCCAGGATTCCACAAAACAGAAAGTCACAGCCTCAGCTGTCGGGTGAAGTGTCTAATGATAACTCCTCAGAATCAGAAATGAATAGATATCCAGTAAGGTTGAGAAAGCCAGTGGAAAGATTGAATTTGTAATAGTATTTTCATTGTTAGATTTAAATTTAAGATTCAGATTTGTAAGAGATAATTAAAAATTAATTAGTAATTATTTTTTCATAAAAACTAACTATTTTGTTATTGTAATTTGACTTGTGTTTGCATTGTTTATGATTTCGATTTTTGAGTGTCACTGGTAATAGTTCTCTTATTGTTGAAATATTTTGTAAAGTTGAAGGGAGGAATTGTAATGTATGTAGCTATGAGGTTGGCAGACATGGTACTATAAGCTCTACTTCGTGAGACTTTCTGCTTTGGCTGTCCCAAAAAAATTTATTCGATCTGAATAAATACTGGATGGAAATTGATTATTTGAGTGTGTAGAACTTGAAAAAATATTCTCAACTCTTAGAAATCTATTATTTCATTGATATACTCGTAAATGTAAGGTGATGTTTTAGTCCCATTTGAATAACATGCTCTCTCCATAGCAACGGTTTGTTTAGAAACCAAAATGGCGGCGTAGCAACGGCTTACGTCATCACTTACATCGCCTATAGTATGTAGGCCTAACTTTCACCATTGTCCACGAGTGGGTACCCACTCGGACGACATTGTAAACAAAGGTATTATACGTCATCACTAGGCATTCGGTCGACGTAGAACGTCATCATTTTATATATAGCATATACAATACCTACTCAGTGAACTCTAAAGAGTTTAGAGTTCACTGTACTGCCCGTCAGGAATAGCATGAGCTCTGAGTTCAAGATGCGCAGTAGCCCGAGAGAGAATTTTAGTGGTGGGGGAAGCATTTGACTCAGTCACAACTTGACCTCCGTACGGTGCACATCGCTCCGGTTTGCATATGCCTAATAGCATAAGCAGTAGGAAAGTCAACAACAAGCTCCAGCCACCTCCCCTCTCTTAGTTTCGAGCGGCCTCCCTACTCTCACTCCATTATCTCTCCTCTCGCGCATCTCACAGTTCATGCTATTCCTGCCCACTAGTACCTACTATTACCTAAGTAATTTAGTAGGTATTGGCTTGGCATATACACTAGATCCGTGACGTTTTGAAGATTGGTTATCTTCAAGGATACTTTTGAGTCACTAACTCGGGTGACCCAGAGCCGAACAAGATGGCGGCTGACCCGGGGAAGACTAGTGATCCCATGGAACGACAACCAGACATCGAACGGTCGATGCTGTTTGGCGCGTACTTTTGAATATTCGGATGGCGCGAATATTTGAATAAAACACACACAAACTGGTGTGACACTAAACGTAGGTTATGTTTTGCAAAACAAACATGGATCATGCTGTAATAAATGAGTTTATTCTAGGAGAATTGGATAAGGAACAGAATAACAATAATTATTATGATGCCCCAAACATTGTAGGGCCAGTTGCTGTGGTTGTTGTGGAGGAATTGGGAAATCCTTTAAGGGTTTTCAATGAATTATTCCAACAGGAACATAATAATACGAGACCTCACAATTTGTGTCATTTTGAAAATATAATATCACTTTATAATATGAGTGAGTTTAAAAGCCATTTTAGAATGTCTTGGCAAACCATGCAGATGAAAGATTCCATACTATTATCATCAGAATCTTTTCACTGAAATTTTGTAAACATGGTTAATGTAGCATTATTCTATTCTCAGGTCACCTACTGAAAACAGACCAAGTGGGTCACGGTGTAGATTTTGGATTATTGTTTAATAATCATGAATATATCTTAGGCCTATATTTTTTGGCGTCATCAAAGAGACCACTGCACTAGTCTTCATTGAATGAAAATAATACCATTTTCCCTAAAAATATATTTTGGATGCTTTTAAATTGTATAAAAATAAAAGCAAAAACTGATTTACTTTTGACATTTTAAAAGAACCAGAATGAGTTTAGAAATACAGCCAACATTACATTTTCTAAACCAAACTTGTATAAAAACATTTTGAGAGACTAGTTTCTGTTGTTGCACTATTTCTCTTGAGTTGTAACTCATTTCAAGTAACTGGTTTGTTATTTTATTGGAAATTGACTATATCATTTTTTATAATGAAATCAGTGCTGTAGACTATTTTGAATTATTAGCATTTATTTCCAATGACCAGGCATTCCTGGATAGATCGATCCTGTCTTCAGTTATAGGATGGTCATAGTTGACTAGGCCCAACTATAGGCCTGCCACAAAGTAGACCCATGCTAATCCATGAAAAGCAGCCCACGCCGTGGGATGTTTTGTAAACCATTGCTAGGCTTCTCCAGACATCTGTGTAATACATGCAATGAATAATCAACTTGTCAGCTGATTGATTATGAATAATTCTATATCAATGGTTTACAAAACATCCCATGGCTGGGTTGCTTTTCGTGGATTAGCGTGGGTCTACTTTGCGGCTGATAGTACTGTAAGATATATGCCATACGAAAAACTAAACATGGTGTATTTCAAATCAAAAATTGGTAGATTGTTTGTTGTTTTTATTAAATCCCAATTTTACAAAGATTAAACATCAACATTTTCAGGTCCTCTTAGAAGTTATAGGGAGGAGAATTAATCAGCCTGCAAATATAAAAATACCTCTTGAGGAGAAAATACTTTTTACAGTTTGGATGTTGAGCAAACCAGAGACATTCTTCGCTGCTGATGACATATAATTTTTCTCAAAGTACTGCTCATAGAACATTCTATGAGATAGTGGATTCCATTGCAGCTTCAGTAGATGAACATGGTCGACACTCTCGCAGCAACAAAAGTCATCTGATGTAATTAATAACAGCCTTTACTCACTTTATAACTTTTGCTTGCTACATAAGAACTTCCTTTAATACAAAATTATCACCCGGTTGCACAACGGTCTGTTAACTTTCAATCCCAAATAAATTTCACTTTTGTTGCCTCAGTGGCAATGGCGGCTCGTCCTATGTGTTCAATGGTTCATTGAACCCCCAGAATTGAATCAACTTCCTATACAATGATGAATTTGCAACTCAAATAATTATATTTTTATTTTATTCTCATTAAATACATCACAACATTTTTCATCTACGTAAACTTAACGTTGATGTTTTGCTGCCGGTGCCTGAGATCCCGGAGTGGCTTGCTTGATACAGCACCGAATGGGATGACAAGACGCGTGGAGGTGGAAAGCAGTGTTCATTCCCCGATGTGAACCCAAAAACAGGGCTGGGTGAGGTAGTGGAACGGAGGAGGGGAATCAGTTTGCTAGCACGGATTTGGTTCACAATCCTGTCTGAACCAATTTTGCACAAGTTCATCCAAGAGTAGCCAAACCTAGCAGAGGCAAGTGAAGCATTCGGTAAACCTCAGAATGAATCGTGAATATTCGTGATACAGATTCAGTAGCAGTGCCATCTTGAACATAACCAATAAATTCAAATTTGGTGGCAGTAAACAGTAAAAAAGCGGTGAACAAGAAGTAGAAAGCGTGACAGTTTTGAGGTTATACAATATGATTTCGGGTAAATTTAACGTTGATGTTTTGCTGCCGGTGCCTGAGATCCCGGAGTGGCTTGCTTGATACAGCACCGAATGGGATGACAAGACGCGTGGAGGTGGAAAGCAGTGTTCATTCCCCGATGTGAACCCAAAAACAGGGCTGGGTGAGGTAGTGGAACGGAGGAGGGGAATCAGTTTGCTAGCACGGATTTGGTTCACAATCCTGTCTGAACCAATTTTGCACAAGTTCATCCAAGAGTAGCCAAACCTAGCAGAGGCAAGTGAAGCATTCGGTAAACCTCAGAATGAATCGTGAATATTCGTGATACAGATTCAGTAGCAGTGCCATCTTGAACATAACAATAATTCAAATTTGGTGGCAGTAACAGTAAAAAAGCGGTGAACAAGAAGTAGAAAGCGTGACAGTTTTGAGGTTATACAATATGATTCGGTAAATTTAACGTGATGTTTTGCTGCCGGTGCCTGAGATCCCGGAGTGGCTTGCTTGATACAGCACCGAATGGGATGACAAGACGCGTGGAGGTGGAAAGCAGTTTCATTCCCCGATGTGAACCCAAAAACAGGGCTGGTGAGGTAGTGGAACGGAGGAGGGGATCAGTTTGCTAGCACGGATTTGGTTCACAATCCTGTCTGAACCATTTTGCACAAGTTCATCCAGAGTAGCCAACCTAGCAGAGGCAAGTGAATCTTCGGTAAACCTCAGAATGAATCGTGAATATTCGTGATACAGATTCAGTAGCAGTGCCATCTTGAACATAACCAATAAATTCAAATTTGGTGGCAGTAAACAGTAAAAAAGCGGTGAACAAGAAGTAGAAAGCGTGACAGTTTTGAGGTTATACAATATGATTTCGGGTATATATAACATTATACTGTACCTATACAGTTGTGATAGATTTCACTGCATTTTTCGTTGTATAAATTGTTTTTGCGTGTAGAAGAATATAGTAATTTCTAGTGTGTTTCGTGTATTCGTGAGTATTTCTAGTGTGTCCATTTTCTTTTAGTGAGAGTGTGAATATAATTTATTGTGTTACCATAACAGCATTTTGATGAAGAAATATGAATAAGGTTCAGTATTTGTTAAATACAAACAATATTGATATTGAGGGTAAGTGTAAAATAAAACATAATGGTGACCAACTCCTGAAGTAAAAATCAAACAAGAAAAATATGAACAGGACAAAAAATTTATATTTGTAGAAAATATGCTCAATCTTTGGGGTGTAATTCCTTAAAATTATTATTGATCACCTTTACACTTGATTATGCTCAATACTCTATATCCTCTTGACCTTTCTCTCCAATAGATCATGAGGTTGAACCCCCAAGCTAGAAGATCACGAGCCGTTACTGCTCAGTGGTCCACACATGACCCTCTGTGGTGACTTCTGTAACATAAAGAGAACAATAATGAACAATGATATTAAAACAACATTAAGTAGTGAACATGATTGACTTCCATGAGGTAGGCCTACTAAGCATTATGTTATAATTACTAGTAGTGCAGTCTATTATATACAGTGGTGCTTGCAAAATATATTGTAGTTCTGGAATTTTCGATATGATATAAATCACTCTTAAACAGTGCCACTTTTTTGGAGTTGTTCAAGAAGGAAACTTCAAGCTTGGCTAAAAAATCTTACAGAAGCTTGATTAAATTACACCGGAAGAGTAGCTCAAATAATGTTATATTCATATAACATAGAAGAAACGCATCTATAGTGAGGTCAAATTATTTTGGCAGTAGAGTAATATAGAAGTACAACGTTGCCGATTCTCTGTCTAGTCACTGCCTTTTATAGAGGATAGCTGATACCAGTTTATCTTATGTAATATCAATTTATTGTAGCATCAAGTGAATTTAATTTTCATTAAATAATAAATACTTGCATAATCAGATTGAAAATTTTGTTAATAATTAACAATTATTGGATATATTATTTCTACATTGTAAAAAATCTGGCAAAAGGACAGCAACACCAATGTTAATCAAATACTGTCATTCAATCAAATACTGACTATCCTATGGAAAATTAAAGGTTACAAATTTTCCTAAACATTTCATTCATCTCATAGTTTTAGAAATTTTCCTATACTGTAAGTCTTCTAGGTTTGTTCTCTGTATCTTCTTTAGTATTGAAAAGACAGACTTCTTTCAATTGTGGAGTAGCTTGGTTTAAGTTTTCAAAATGCAATGGGTTTAAAGCTGCATATTATACACCAAAGTTTTTACAGATTATTCTATAAAAAAGGTGTTAATTATCTTTAAAAATTTGCCATTCTCAAACAATGTAGAGCAACAAAAGCTGTCAAATTTTCGCTTAGAGAGCATAGCCTGCATGGACTTGTAATGAAGGAAAATTTTTTTGACAACTTTCTCAGTGTTTTCGATAATGTATAGAAAACAAAAATCATGTTAGATAGAGGGATTTTCACAATTTGAGGAAGCAATGTTGCTGTAATTTTAAACATATAGCCATAATTTGTTGAAAACATTGAATGACAACTCTAATGCAAAAGCTCCAAGTTTTTAGCTTGGCGTAAATTATGTCTCTACAATAATAGCAGCAGAATATGGTAAAATTATTTATACCAATCTGACTACTATCACTAATCGTTATTATGTAATAGATATTATATTATAAGAGGATTGCACGAAAGCACCTTACCTGCTGCCATCTCGATGTAGCCATAGTTTTCTTCCAGATAGGACTGGAAGAAGTCCGAGCTGCTTGTAAAACAAAAATCATAAAGTTTCAGTAATTGAGCTGTTGAATTTAAATTAAAATCAATCTTTATAAAATGCAGAGGACCTGCATAGCAAATAGAATTATTCTTATAGAAAGCAAGAGATAATTTTTATAATATTATTATGCATAGGCCTATTCCATAGAATAACAAACTTTCTAATGAAATGAAAATGAGTGAAGTTTATTGGGTTTAAGTTTCTTTCTAGCCGATTAAGTATTCTGAAATTTGATAATGAAATTCTATCTATTTTTTTTAAAAACTAAGTCAAAAACAAAATACGAATCGGTATTGAGGTTAAACAGCAATAAAAATCTAAGGAGAGACAGAAGTAGCCTAAATCAATAGTAAATAGTTCAATGCTATTCAAATGGATCAATAACTTTCATGACCACACAGAATAATATTATTTATTATTTACAATTTCATTGATGAACACTAAAAAGCCTAACAGTTTTGGATAGATCACGTCATGAGCACAAATATATTCTAATATAATAGTCATACTAAAACTAATATATTGTCAACAATGCAAATAATAAACTTACCAGCCAATAATGTGTAAATATCCTCCTCTTCAATTATTTTATAAAATATGCCTTCTAAAACATACTCATGTTTGTATTCGTAATAATCCTCCATATTTGCATTTAATTGTGTTTGTGTTGTTTACTTGACTGCAGACCAGAGCAGATGACGCGAAACTATCAACCAATAGGAGCACTCCGATTCCGGGTGACTCGGGCTAGAGCTTCGTAGCCCGCACTATTTGGTCGGGTCACGATTCCTGACCCGGGCGAGAAAAATCAAAGATGGCGACCGGGTGATGAACTGTCAAAAGCTCCCATGAAACGCGGGTCGCCTAGCTCGAGTCACTCGAGTCATTGGAGCAGTGTATCCCTGAAGACGCTCATTGATACTAGCGCTGCCTATAACATTCTTAAGGTCCGTTGTCACTGGTGCGGCTGGAACGATAGTCGTTGAACGATTCGCTCGGCGATGATCGTTGCAGTGGTCATTGTCACTGATGCGATTAATAAACATTAG
>NW_024093164.1:0-13707 GCF_014356525.2 Nilaparvata lugens | reverse complement strand
TGCCATCATGATAGCCAACCTCCGCCTGGAGACGGCACATGAAGAAGAAGAAGAGCAATAGGGGAAAATGATGTAATCTTAAATAGAGCAGCGAAATAAGAATAGACAACAAAAATCGAAGATACAAAAAACCTATCTTAGAAAAATGTTGTTCGTAGCCTTCACTGTGATGCACCACAATGTATGACGACAGTGTGTTTTTACATGTGTGTTATACATGTTTGTCACACTTTTCTTGTCGTAGTGCCTCCCTAACTTATACTGCCTCATTATAGCCTTACAAAAATGGACGGTAGCTAGGGCTAGATTTGAAATAAATTTTGTACAATAGAGTACAATTAAATTTATTCAATGTTGTAAAAATGGCAGTAAGTAAATGCAGTTAAGTGTGGATAATAGGCGTATTCCACAATGTTGGAGTTTGCTGGCTAAGTCCAGCTATTCGCTAACTGCTGCTATTTGCTAAGTCTCTGTTAACTCTATGCTATAGTGGTACATTAAAAAAAATAGCAGATAGAGCTAGCAGATAGCGCAGGTTTGAGGCTGCTAACTCTAGCTAAAGGTACGTTTCCTTTATGCGTAAATTTCCGCAGTCGACGATGACAAGCATTGTTGACATTCAGTTGTCCAATTTCAAGTGTGCTAAAACAGCTGATCAAATAACTTTTCATTATTTGTCTTCATTATTAAAGAATGATACATTTCTAATAATATCAACGTATCGCCATTCAAAGTATAGGAAAGTATAAGCTCTATACCTGCCCCATTAAAACATAATTGAACATGATCTGTAGGTTATTAGACAAATTGAAATATACCCAGGGAGATTCTCTCCCTGTCGTGGTCGACAACGGCATTTACGCATAAAGGTAAACCCAGCTGTACGCTGTGTTTTTAAAACGGCAGCCATCTTTGTTTGTTCATATTTGGTAGCAAAAGTGAGGTTATAAACTTGTAAACTTGAGTTACACGAATTATCCGCTTGGCCCGCTATTGCATTTAGCTAATAGCAGATGGTTTTAGATGGCGCTCACAATCCAGAGTTATCAAAACCACTTTATCTGGCTAAAACAACAATGTGAATACCTATTTTAGCAGAGAATTGCCATACAAATATCTGTCTTTTTTTCGTTTTTGAAGCATTTACTTCTTAAAATCTACTAATCTAGGACTGTAAATTCTGTGAAGTGAAGAATACAAGACTCAACCTATTCCGGATATGTGTAACCTATCTAAATTTGGGAGAGGAATAGCACATGGTTACCTTATTTTTATCTCCCTATCATTTTGATATGTACTACTTATTGTATAAATTAATAAATGAGTAAAAATGTGGATTTCTTTGTGATTACAGGTTCCTAAAAGACTGGTTCGCGAGGGAGCGCTCAGGGCAACTTTGGCTGATGGATGTGGTGGCTGGTCTGCATTGGCTGGGAGAATCTGCCCGCCTTTGGCGGGGATCCAGAGAGGATCACCTCATGGGTCACGGCACGGGGGCAGCGCTGGCCAAACTATATGCTGTGTCGCCTGTGGCCAAGGTAAGGTAAGATGAAAACAAACATTTTTCGACAGAATATTTGAATTATAGAAACACTTCACTCACATGGGCTACTTTTTAACAAATAATTAAAAAAAAAAATCTTGTAGTACCCTTTATTTATATCTTTAAATCTTGAATAAACATGAAACTCTGCACTGTAATATTGTCCTTCAATTGAGCGCTCTAATGATATGAAATATTTTTTAGGAGTCATTTATTGTTCGATTAATTCACTGGGATAAAAACATCAAAAGCTGAAAATTAATTACAAATTCATTCAAATAAACAGTTGAACTATTTTGAAGTTTTTAAAAAATAAAGGGTACTACAGGGATTAAAGCTGCGTTTTATTTATAATTCAGTCCTTATAGATTCTATTAGATTGAACATAACTTATCATACACATGATGAAATAGTGTTGTCAAATTCCGTTCAATCTAATAGAATCATAACGATTAAGTTATTAACATTTTTTGTTGATAACTCTTGGTGTAAACGCAGCTTTATATAGTGTTCTATAAATTTATTTGAATTATTTATTCATTCAACAATGATAAAATTAAAATTTCTGGTCAGAACCATCCCAATTTCACACAAAATTATCCCAAAGTTTCATGCCTATCTGTCAAGTAGTTTTCGAGTTACTCAAGTAGTTTTCGAGGGAACAAAAAGCTAAACACAAATAGACATCCTTTTTTAATTCCTTGCCTATTACCATAGGTAAGGAAAGTATGCTTTCCGAAAAAAATTAAGGTACCCCAATTTCTAATTTCTATACGTTTTGGTCCCCTGAGTCCAAAAAAAGTGGTTTTTGGGTATTGGTCTGTATGTGGGTGTGTGTGTGTGTGTGTGTGTGTGTGTGTGTGTGGTGTGTGTGTGTGTGTGTGTGTGTGTGTGGGTGTGTATGAGTGTATGTGCGTCTGTGTACACGATTATTTCCTGTTCCAATCAATGAATGACTTGAAATTTGGACTTAAGGTCTTTATACTATAAGGATCCGACACGAAAAATTTCAATCAATGCAATCCAAGATGGCGGCTAAAATGGCCAAAAATGTTGTCAAAAAACAGGGTTTTTCGCGATTTTCTCGAAAATGGCTCCAACGATTTGATCAAATTCATACCTAGAGAAATCATTGATAAGCTATACAACTGTCACAAGTCCCATATCTGTAAAAATTTCAGGAGCTCCGCCCCATCTATGCAAAGCTCGATTTTAGATTTCCAATTATCAGGTCTCAGATATAATTAAAATGAAAAATTTCGAGTGTGGAAAAGATTGAGCATGAAAATCTCTACATTATGGCCAGTAACATTTCACCTAAAATTTAAAAAAAGCTTGAAAATTTGAGAAAATGTTATTATTCAATTGCAAACTGTTGGCATTGTTGATTCTTTTAAATCATTCACTATGAAGAGATAGCAGATCATGTGTGTATCAGCGTTATTGTCCTGTCACCAGCTGGCTCATATTTTGAATAGTAAACTAGTATGCGCGGGAACTTTAGCGTCAGGTGATCAATTTATTTTCATAACGGCAAGGAAAGTTATGTGAGTGCGCCTCACCAGATTTTATATATAGAGAACATTGTGATGGGAACAGAGATAATGAGATAATCTTCTGTAAGGATTTAACATACA
Source organism: Nilaparvata lugens (assembly GCF_014356525.2). Lineage (NCBI taxonomy): Eukaryota > Metazoa > Arthropoda > Insecta > Hemiptera > Delphacidae > Nilaparvata > Nilaparvata lugens. The sequence continues at coordinate 10,527 of NW_024093164.1, read as the reverse complement.
AGAAATTTTCAAACGAATTCAATCACTGAGCTCGTTGGCATGTAAAATACAAGGATATATATTATGTAAGTTGTTATTGAAAGATACTCTATTCGAAAAAAAAGATCAAAGCCATGAAGATTATCAGGATATGATCATAATACCTTAGAAGGGTGTTATCAGAGGAGAAATCATTCAGATAAATTATTCAATATTATGAAGTTATTAGGAATCTAATCAATAGCAGATTATAGTGATTTTTGCAAAGAACGAACCCTGCAGTGTGATAATTTAAGAAGAGAAGAGGTGAATTTAGCAACAGACAATAAATCTGTTCTGAAGAGGATAACAATATAGAGCGAATATATTAGGATGATATTCATTATATATAGAATAATAAGGATAGTATTTAGAGCGAATACAATCTATCCACTCCAAATCGCTTCAGCGTAACTCCAGAAACTGTGAATTACAATGAGTTGGCTGCTTGGATATAACAGGTATCGATACACTTTAGTTCAAATCAACTAATGCATCCATGAACTTGGCAGCGTTGTTATCATATTATGCATCATGCATTGCGGGGCAGCTTTATCTGTGGTTATTATAGTAGGCCAGTATGGAATTCCCTTTCTGGGTCACAACATTTCTAGTTCACTGTCAATATGAGAGTGCCTCCCAATCAACGAAGTAATCTAATGAGAAATAACGGTTTACCAAAAGCAATTATTGCTTCTAGCACTCCAGGATCTGCAGAGAGAAGGTGTTTAGTTACATTATTGGATGGGATGTGGGTGCTGTATTGTGGCATGAATTTGCTACAATAAACATTGGATGAAGTGAATTTAGAAGATATTCTAAATAATTGGAGCATTGGATGATATGAGTTTGAGGCCTAGTTTTAGAACACAATTTCAAGACGAATTATCCATTCAAGCTATAGATTTTATGATCAATTAAATTATAAGTAATTGCTATAGTGAACGTCCACGTTATAATGAAGTGTTTGATTAGCAATGTTATTTATTTATACACTAGCCGAAAGGCTCGCTTCGCTCGCCATATCCGTCTAACCAGGGGGCTCGCCCCCTGGACCCCGACCGGATCGTCCAAAAATGAGATCAGCGGGCTTGCTTCGCTCGCGCCTGCATGTAAACCTCAGCGGAACCTCTGTACCTAATTGAACTTATTATGTCAATTTGATCTCGAAAAACACCTGTTACTATATCGGCGTATCTTTGGCGAACAAAATTCTTCCACCTCAGCTAAACCTGTGTACTGAATCTTCTTTAATATATTCCATCAATTATTGAAAAAAGGTGAGGGAAACGCAGAAAAGCTGAGAAAACGCTAATTTTGGCTAATTGGATAAATTGGTATTTAGGAGGTCCTGATAAATGCATTTCAATCTTCAACTTGGTGCCAACCTAACAAAGTCAACTCAACTTAATGCAAACCTGACAAAATTTTTAATTAGTTACCAGAACAACTATTTCGAAGAGGTACTCTCTCTAGATTATAGTTCTATATTAACATATGGTATGGACATTCTGATTATAATTAAGAGATTGGAATAAGAAGAATATACATGCTAAAAGAACTTTAAAAACCTTTAAAAACCACCCTAAGAGTTAAAATATCGCCAAAAGATTCTTAGTGCGCCTCTAAAGGGCCAACTGAACATACCTACCAAATTTGAATGTTTTGGTCCGGTAGATTTTTAGTTCTGCGAGGTGAGTGAGTGAGTAAGTCAGTCAGTGAGTGCATTTCGTTATATATATATATATAGAAGTGCTATAGTGAGGTCCACGTTATAATGGCAGTGTTTGATTAGCAATGGTATTTATTTATATATTGAAACTCATACACCAACATCTCAATCAATTATGAATGATTTGGAAAGGAGCAAAGTGCGTTCTAATTTTATCGTTCTATTACTATCCTTGTCTACATTCAATAGAGCGGATAGCGATATTCTCTTTCTCGCTTTGTTCTTTTGCCAGATCGTCTTTTAAAAATGTAAAATTAATAATTTATCATCAAAATATTTCATCACAATTATGAAAATACTTTATAAAATTATTGAATTATATGATTTCTGCTCAATAAAATATAATTGATTTTTTTAAACGAGAATGAACAGTTAATATTACATCAATACAACCTGTATCAGCTACCATCTATAGAATGCATTGACAAGAGACAGAGGATCGACAGCGTTCTTGTCCTATATTTCTCCACTGCCATTATAACGTGGACCTCACTCTAGTAACCGACCAAGTACAAGATCAAGGAGCCTCAATATATTACAAAGGATCTCAATAAAGGAAGGAGTATAAGGAAAGTATATCAAAGGACTGCTCAAAAATGTAGTATCATGAGGTCTGTACTGGAGCAGGGTGTTCTATATCAAAGTTGAAAGCTGTATGGACGTTTCAAGGGACTGCAGAAGAAATATATGATGATTATTATCATTAAACGAAAATCCCAAATAAATGCTGTAAATCCCAGAAGACTTCGGCTACTTAAATATTGATAACAGGGGAAACAGCTAGTTAGAAATTCGATGAGCGCTACAGGTTCCATCTGTAGAAATATATACTATAACAGGGTGTATATATTATAAGGTTCCTCTAAAAAGTTTATTGATTGACTACTGGAATAATTAAATTTAATCCAGCTAATATTACAAAAAAATACGTGTTTCAAATTCGTTGACCATCGAATTTTGAAGTACTCAAGAATTTTCAATTAGGCTCTCTTATCAGAATCTATTCAAGATATTTTTTTGCCTTGGATGGAGAATCGGCATTTACTGTCCTGAAAAATAGAATCGGAGATCGAAATTGAATCAATTATGAAATAGAATATCGTACATCTAGAGTGAAAGATACAACTTTTTTCCCTGAGGGAGAAATAGTTATTTGCATCTAGGGACTAAAGTGCAACTTTTTCTCCCTGAGGGAACTGTTGTCGCCCGATGGCGTAGCCGAGGGCGACAATTCCCTGAGGGAGAATAAGTACTTTAGTCCCGTGATGCACACAACATTTTTCCTCCACCTACACCAATACCTATAACAATGAATAATTTTACTACATCTTCAGACAATATGCGAGACAATATGGTAACAGTGACTGCTGTGGCTGCTATAGTGAGCAGAGGTGCAACCAAGCACAACGCGCTAATTATTATTCATTGTTATGGGCATTATCATTCTTCAATCGCGGCGTTGTCGGACTTCTTCCCATGTTAATCTTATGGGTTATTTTACTCCTTGGGAGTAAAAGTGATCACTTTTCCCGCTGGGAATTATTTTAGTCCCATGGGAGGAAAAGTAGTACTTTAGTATTCGATTCCAGGGTGTAAAATGAGACTTTTGATAGTAGGGAGGAAAAAAGCATTTTTGACTCGAGATGCACACAACATTTTTCCTCCATTACATTTATAAATAATTCAATTAAAATAATTTTAGAAACTTCCGGGACCAGTAACAATGTTTTACAACATAACTTTAGAAGTAAACAGCTCAGAAGTAAGAAGTAGAAGTAGAAGTAGTAAGCTCAGTTCACTGCTGACAGCGCTATCCACATATCTGTCGGCAAAAGTTGTAGCGATGATGGCCGACTCATAACTACAACAGCTGTGATGGAATCGCATTCCAAATTCGATAAGTTGATGAGAATTTCGTTGGCTGGTATTTTGAATAGCATGGATTTCTAAAAATATTTATAAATTCGTATAGTATATTAATATGAAGTACGTGATAATTTTAGCATATACTCCATATATTAATCAAATTTCTGGTTGTGGTATTGAATTTAGTTGGTTCAATGACTTCTCTATACGCTTCCTCATCTGAGCTTAGACCTTCCAACCTAATTCCAATGTAAGTTTCTGAAATAGAGATGTTTCCCATGTTATTTAAATAGAGTTACTTTTACTCCCTAGAGTGTTTCCTGGTTTTAGTCCCGAGCGCGAAAAAATGACACTTTAGTATTAAGTACCAGGGAGTGAAGTACTTTAGACAATAGGTGAGGAAAAAGATAATAAAAATTAATTCACTAGTGGAAAAGGATATGGTTTTGTGAGAATGGCTGTCTTATTATTGGATGATGATGCATAAGAATTGAAATCAAAGTAGTCTACTTCTTTCAGAATATAGTTTTATTTTCCACAACATGTTAAATATTGTTTATATTCTATGCAGATACAAGAGACCCTAGACAAGAAAGTGAACTGTATGCTGGTTTGTGGATAAACCCTCTCAGGGATTTGTATTCGAGTACTGATCTAAAATAAGTTGTAAATTCCACTTGGCTAAAGTATAAGAAGTGCACCAGATGATTAAGAGAGCACTTCCTCGGAAGTGATTATTGTACTTCTGCCCAAGAGAGTAAAGCAATGAAGCTTATTTGGCTTAGCAGATGAGCTATAATTATTCCACCTCATCTGAATAATACTGCGCCGTAACTCCACCCCTACCCATTAAGAACCTACCCTTTTTCCAGAAATACTCATCTCTCACTTTTTTAATGGGCTAGAAGTCGTATTATCAGAGTGTTTTTATGGAATCAATTATTCTGAACAAAGATTTTTCCGTGGAATCTGGGAGTCCAATTATGTTTGAATTCACTCTTTATTCGCATCAGGAAAACTGGATGCAAATCTAAGATTTTTCCAAGAATATATCAATTTTAAAGTCGCTCTTAATTCTGATGAAAATGCTTAAGGTATTTCATCGGGGATATCAATATTAGAAAGCACTGTGTAAGTACAATTTTAATTATAGCCACAGTGCTACAGACTTAACGTGATTTCAACGTAACTCCACTCTCATTTTCACAGGTGGAAGGATAATAATAGGGATGGGTATCGATGCATCGACGTTTTGAAAACATCGATGTTTCAACATCAAACATCGATGTTTTAACATCGATGTTTACTGTTCGATGTTTTTCACTTATCGATGGTTTTACCTAGACATCGGTCATCCGACGTTTTTCCCAACTAAAAAGTAAAAAGAATTATAATTTTTCAATTTGATAATTTAACATCGATGTTTTGTCTTTCGATACCCATCCCTAGATAATAGTTTTCTTGACTTTCTGCATCAATCACCGATAAACTGGGACTTGTAACCAGTATTTCCAAGAAGGTCTCATTTGAAAATGATTTGCATACTTTTTCCAATTAGATAGAACTTATGAATTCTAAACTCAATTTTAGATTGAAACATTACCTTTTTCGATTTTCTATCTCCATAAGGAGGTGTTCTAATATAGTTCCATAAATATTCAATAATGAAAAATTATCATGCATAAAAAAAAATAGCATAATTTTACTTTAGAATAACCATTTCCAGTATTGATGAATAGTAATCTCCTAGAATTTCTTTTGCAATATTAATGAATATTCCAACATTTTCGAAAAATAGTACCATTCGCCTCATTGCTCTTAATGTTAGTTCTTGATAGAACTAATGGGAGTTCTAGGAACCCAACAACGTAATAAACGGAACGAATACTAGAGAATGAATATTTTTCACGTGACTCACCTGTAATAAAACTTAACGACGTCTCGAATTTGACGCAGCCCGTTTCATTCACTCGCGGATATTATTTACATCAATTTAATTTCTTGAAGCTCTTTGGAGGTGAAAATTCTGTCGTCCTGTGATGAAATTCTGCATCTTGAATTTCAAATTCAACTTGTACTCAATATTTATTGTCTTTTTCCTACAGATACCCTGAAAAGTGGCCATTGCTGCACTGATTACAGAACGCAAAGAATCACTTTTCCGCTCTAGTGCGGGAAAAATTTTCTGCACTCCAGATTTGCAACATGGCAACGCAAATACTTAGTAGGTTATATGGAGCAACAGTGCAGCAAAATCAAAATGAAGTTGGTAACAGTGACTGCTGTGGCTGCTATAGTGAGCAGAGGTGCAACGAAGCACAACGCGCTAATTATAAGTAGATATTATAACCAAGGACAACGACAGCACAGTGCCACCACAGCACACACCACACAGCTGCCCCCCGCCATTCAAACACACATACATTATTCAGGCAATTTACCCATAATTACCCACTTTTCATATTCAATGGTAACTGTAGGAAAATTTAATGTGAAATAGGTGCGCAAAGTTCGTTTGCTGCACTCAAGAAACCATTCCGCCCTCGCCTACGGTTCGGGCGTAATGTTATTTGTGCAACTAGTGCGCAAAGTGACAGTTTGCTGCATCGAAAGAAACGTTTACGCCCGAGCCGTAGGCGAGGGCGGAATGGTTTCTTGAGTGCAGCAAACGAACTTTGCGCACGTATTCACATTAAATTTTTCCTACAGTTACCATTGAATATGAAAAGTGGGTAATTATGGGTAAAATTGCCTGAATAATGTAGTAGTGTTTGAATGGCGGGGGGCAGCTGTGTGGTGTGTGCTGTGGTGGCACTGTGCTGTCGTTGTCCTCCATTATAATATCTACTTAATAATTAGCGCGTTGTGCTTCGTTGCACCTCTGCTCACTATAGCAGCCCACTCACTGGTACCAACTTAATTTTGATTTTGCTGCACTGGTGCTCCATATAACCTACTAACTATTTTGCGTTGTCATGCTGCAAATCTGGAGTACGCAAAGTACTCACTTTGCGCACTAGTGCGGAAAAGTGATTCTTTGCAGCCTGCAATCAGTGCACAAATGGTCACTTTTCAGGGTATCTGTAGGAAAACGTTTCTTTCGATGCAGCAAACTGTCACTTGCGCACTAGTTGCACAAATAACTTTTTCGTTAGGGCTACTCTTGCATAGAAAAAAAAATGAAAATCCGAGTACCTTTTTAAAATTGTTTACTCACAACATGTTTCAGATATCATGCCATTATCAAAGATTGAAAAATAAAATTTATTTTTTTTTTATTGATTTTATTTTTCCATCACTCGATGATGGCATCATAAATAGTAGTTCTGTGAAACAGTAGACCTCGCGCTCAGTAAGTTACATTGATTGACCTGTTGTTATGTTTTCTCAAAAATAATAATAATTTAGCAATTTAAAATGTCTAGAAAAAAATCCTAAATAAACATAGAGCTTTCTGTCCTATCGTACCGTGACGTGTCATCCGGAATGTGAGTGTGAGCGCTGTTATCAGGTCTGGCTGCAACTGTCTACAACGTTGATGGAAATACATTTTCAAGATGTTCGATGTTTTGAACGCATAGTATTATAGTCAACTGTCTACTAACGTTGATGGGAAAATACATTTTCAAGGTGTTCGATGTTTTGAACGGGTAGTATTAGTCCACTAAACAGCTGATTTATGATGAATAATTCTGTAGTCTGATTTTTACTATAATATTGGGGTATGAAGGAGGCTTCTTCTTCCTTTTATATTATCCTTGAAATGCAAAATTTCCAAAAACCTTGTACATACGTCGACGCGCAATTTAAAAAGGAACATACCTGTCGAATTCATGGAAATCTATTACCGCGTTTCGTCGTAAATGCGCAACAAAAAACATTAAAGAAATGCCAAACCGTCGACTTGAATGTTAGACCTCACTTCGCTCGGTCAAAAAACATGTTGTGAGTGAGCAATTTAAAAAGGGTATTATATTTTATATTTATATTTATATTCAATATTCATGTATTCATTTTTATTGATACACAGAAAACAATTTATGAAAATAATTCTGAAAGGACCAACAGGCACAGCCCAGAAATGTTCCTCGAATTTCAATTCATACATTAGTACAAAAAGTAGGTTATGTTTCATACACTTCTGAATTGAGTCGAATTTTCAGTGCAAACATTTGAAAACAGAGAATTTTCATTTCAGAATGTTTGAAACCCTGAAGCTACGTTTACACCAAAGTTATTAACAAATGTTAATAACTAATCTTTATAGATTCTATTAGATTGAACAAAACTTATTAAGGTACACAGATGAACAATGTGTTTGTCAAGTTACGTTCAATCTAATAGAATCTATAACGATTAATAAGTTATTAACATTTTGGTGTAAACCCAGCTCAAATAAAATAACGAAATAACACTCATTAACCACTTAAAACTGTGAAAATAATAATGAGTCAGATTGAAAAATGCTGATCGAAAGAATAATTGAAAACATACTTATTTGTGAGAAGCATTTGGGATTCAAGATACAGATGATTGTTGGATGGTTGCATTGTTAGTTTTTAAAGGATTTTAATAGTGTGGGCATGTTTCCAATCTTCTGGAGACCATTATCTTAATATTATTTTTTCATTGATGCATCCTTCAATATTTACTATTGAATCATTGTTGCCATGACATTGATGTATGTTTATTGTTTGTATGAGGTTGGTGTTGTATACAAGTATTCTATTTTTGGTTTAATCAACTGATTTATATAACGCTGATGGATATTCCAAAAAAGTTCCACATCCAATTTCGTGGGTATGAACTAAATAGTATCTTAAGTCAGGACGGGAAGGGCCGTTTTGCAGACGAGAATGATGTTTCTAGTCGAGGCGTTAGCCGAGACTTACACTATTTTTTGTCATAATAATCTAGAAAAGAATAATTCAGAAACAGTAAACATTACCTGCTTGTGCTGACATTATACATGCATTCTATAAACATGAACCTAGTTTACAAGTTTCGAATCAGGAATTTCTTAATTGTAGTTGAAATAACTTCTACCTGGAGCGCTAAAAGGCGGCTTTTTCACCAGTTTTGCTGTTTCAAATCGGAATTAGGAAACATACTCGACTGTAAAGGAATAGTTATTTGTATATCTAGAGTGAAAGTGCTGTTTTTTCTCCTGAGGGAAAGTTGAAGCCCGAGGCGAAGCCGAGGGCAACAATTTTCCTGAGGGAGAAAAAACATTTTTCACTCGTGATATACACAACATTTTTCCTCCACCTACATTTTTATAAAAACTGCTAATAAAATAATTTTTAAAACCGTATGTGACCAAACAATGTGTTACAACATAATCTAAAAAGTGAACAGAAACAGCTGGCTTGTAATCACAGTTTTCCTCCGACAGCACTATCTGTCGGCTAAAGTTAACAACAATGACAGCCAAAACTACAGCTATGATGAAGTTCCCGTTTCAAATGTGATTAGTTAATAAGTAATATTCGTTGGCTGATATTTTGAATAACATGGAATAAAAGAAAAATATATACATTTTTTTAGTATAGTGATATGAAGTTTGTAATAATAATTTCAGCATACAAACATAAATTTTATACATCGATCAAATGTCTGGTTGAGGTATTGAATTTAGTTGTTGAATGACTACTCATATCCTCATCTGAGCTTAGACCTTCTGACCTATTCCAAATGTACGTTTTTAAAATAGAGATGCTTCCATGTTATTTAAATGGAGTACTTTTACTCCCTAGGTTTTCTGTTTTTAGTACCGAGAGAGAAAAAGTGACACTTTAGTATCAGTCTCAGGGAGTAAGTAAGTACTTTTGACAGTATGTGGAGGAAAACATATGATTTTATCACAGTATAGTATGCTGTAATGAGAATCATATGTTTATCTGTTCTACAATCAGCTGTTTACCGGCTTGATTTCATGGATGTAAAACAGCTGAAATTGAATGACTATGACAAAAAGATTCCTACAGTACTGGTGATAAGTCGAAAATCAATTTCTATTAATGTTAACATACATTGAAAGCAATCAATATTGCGAATCTGACAGATTATTTCAATCAAATCATAATATTATACGGGAATATCTCTGTATCATAGAGTTCAAACTGTTAAAATCGGTTGTAATATGTTAATCCATGAGAATTGGACAGTAGTTGATTGCAAACGCTCATTGTGCCGAAATTTTATCTCGTTCAAATGACAGGGAACATGTAATTCGAAAATCAGAGTATTTATAATTTGCGATTGCACGTCCATTACCATTATATTCTGATCAAACTTTGTGCAATTCACTGAATGGTTGGTTATCTTTACGACACCTCATATTGCTTTAAGATTAAATTACTCCAGTCAATATAGACATAAAAAAGGGGGTGTGCTTGCAATTTATATTGTAGTTCTGATTTTTTAATATACTATTTGAGTACATAAGAGAAGTCCAGAACCAATTTCTCCATGCAAAATTCCTCATGAAAGAATGATCTTAAACATACAGGGTGTTTACAACTCCCTACCAATACTCTAGGGCATTGTTCCTGGGTAAAAAACATATCTAAATATCATATTTGAATTGTCCGCAAGTCTTCAGTTACTCACACAGCGGCCATTTTGCTTTTTTCACTTATTATTTTTTCTAAATAATAGTTGAACATACAGAATTGAAACTTTGCACGATCATTAATAACAACTAGACAAAGCTACAAAAAAATTATGAGAATTTTTCAAATTCATAAAACAAAATGTTGGCCTTTTAAAATTTTGTTTTTTTTTAATAACTCAGAAACCTTTGATTCTACAAAAACTTTGCATGAATAACTTTTTTTAGTAAATTTAATTGCTTATCGATTGGTACCAGACCAATGATAACTGAGATATGGCAGCCTTAGTGATAGGTG
>NW_024093163.1:0-14218 GCF_014356525.2 Nilaparvata lugens | reverse complement strand
TTGTGTTTTTCTTTATTTCCAGCAGCTCGTTAATGTATTCCCAAGTTTTCTTGGCGTTATTCCTATGTTCATCGAACTTCTCATTAAAATAATCTATTTTTGCCCTTTTTATTAAATTATTTAAGTATTCCGGTAGTTTTTGTAGCGGGGTTTGTAATTTCAATATTGTTGGCTGTCGTGAGAGCTTCCTGTGTAATTTGTCTCTTCTCGGATTGCATTGACTAGACTGGGTGTTATCCTTTTTTAGTGGTCTATTTTTTTTACTAGTCTGATTGTTTTTGTTCTTTGTGTGTTAGTTGTGTCAATTTTTCAATGAAATTGTAACCATTTGATCGATATTTCGGTGCTGTAACATCAGACCAGTTTTCAACCTGTAAGTCAGCTATTAATTCGTCAAATCAGTTACAGTTTTAGTCCATAACTTCTCGGTTACCGTGTTATTTTTCATGGCTTCACTCAAGTGCAGTGAAATACTGTAGTGATCTGTTATATTAGTTTAATAATCACGCCACGCTGCAGGTCTCTATTGTTTCCCCCCTCCTTAAAAATATGTGGTCTATGCAGGTACCATTTCCATTGACTATCCTTGTCGGTTTATTGATGTAGGATTTAAATCCATTGATATGTAGTGTGCTCAAGTATCATTGTTAAACTATTGTTTTCTAAAATATTAAGATTTATATCGCCTATTAGAATTACATCATCTTCTATTATTTTTGTTAAAATATCGATTTTCACTCCACTCGCATCTGTCATTCACTATACAAGGTTGGCAGAAGCTTTTCTTTATGTCGATTATGTTGAAATGAAATGATTTTGATTAGGGCACCAAAAGAATAGATCATTTTCTATTTGAAGCATTCAAATTGAATCTATTTGAACATGATTTCTTATGATTAGCATTCACAGATTTAGTTGGGTGAAGCTATTTGAAAAATGTACCTGATTATCAATTCCATGGTTTTTATACCATTCTTTATTGTGATCATTGAAGGGTTGAAGTGATGAGTTAGTTCAAGTGATTCTAGTACACAAGTATATTGTGCTTATGATGGGCTCTTCTTTATTTTCTATCAATGTTTTGCCCGTAGAGAAAATTTAAAATGTTGGTTTACATTTTATAAGATTATAAATAATATAAATTTGATAAGTCCAATATTAAATTAATCGATGTTGACTTTCATTGTATCGCTTTGTATCAATGTTACTTGCACTGTTTTCAATTCATCACTATTCTCTCAAGAATTAGTTTTTTATGAACTTCTTGATCTGTAAATTGAAATTCAAATGCTATTTGGATGACTTTCACATTCCACTGGTTTTTTTCAATAATTGTTATGTTGGAGAGTGAGGCAATTCAATCCATTTGGTAGTAAAAGGAAATCACAGTGCGATTTGAAATGGGATAGTGACTTTGAAATTCAGTTGCTCAATTCATTACGGCTTGATACTATCATTTTAAATTATAGTTGATCAGAAATATGGATTGTCTATGTTTATATTTCAGTTAACCAATCTTCTATCACAGTCTCGCTTTCATTCATAAACATGATAATCCTAAATACGTTGGTTACCTTAAAGAGATGTAGCTTATCTACGTCGAACAATGTACAATATAAACAATTTTCATTAAATTACTATTATGATAATCATTGGAATTTCTGCCTGTGATTGAGAAAAAAGTCATTTTATAAGCCTTGAAATTCATACCTAGCGAAAGTTGCATTATTACTAGAAATTTTGTTATTTTTACTATTTATTATAGGCCTGTACAATGATTTTTGTGATTATAGAGATCAACTACTTTATTCTGAATCAGGATAAGGAAAATAGGGGAAATTGTGAGATAGGGATAAACATCCATAGTTCATAGCATCAATTTGAAAGCTCTGATAATTATGATTTGAACGGAACTGCGATTCTGGCTTGGTATTCCCTCTTCATGTTCAGTGAGAATAGTAAGCTTCAGAATAATTCGTTCTCACTATATGTGATAATATTTGGTAACATTTGTTAATATTTGAACCGAATGTAATAATAATAATATTTAATAATATATTTAATACTATAATATATAATAATATTTGAAAAAAATCTAAAATTTTTGTCAAGGTATGGAAAAACTGGAAGACACCCCATTCACAAGACAGAAGTGGAGCAGTATAATAACATCACAATGCTGGAAATTAAAGGGAAAGTAAAAGTAGGACAGTGCAAAAGATTAGAGAATCTCAAGAAGGAACTGAATTAGTCATTATTGCAATAAAAGAAGTGTACAATAGAAACAAGATACAGTATTTTTACAGTTTGAGAGCCTAGAAGAATTGTATGTGTCTAACTATGGTTAGAGGAGGAATTTGAGAGCTCTAACATTGATTTGAATTATAAATTAGAATTAAGCTAGATGTTCTAAAGCATAACCCCAGTAGTTAGATAGGAAGAGTTGTATTTTGTATTTAATTAAAGGTATTGTAACTAGTGGGAAATGTGAGCAGAGAAGGTTGTAATCCAATGTGACATCATCCAGGATAAGAGCAGTGATGGGTGGAACCAAGGTCACGTGAAAGGGGAAGGAGGAGTGGGGGTCACTGGAATTGCATCGCCAAAAGTAAAGTAAGGTGATTTCTTACCTATATGAACGGATGAATCTTCTACACAATTAAAAGTTAAATATCTTTCTTCATATTCTCGTAGAATATTATTATCGAAATTCTTCTCTTCAATTGTTATATTATCTTCCCTTCTACAGTTCGGACTGTACCTTGCATGTTCTATTGCTGGTATGTCACTTTCTTCCCATTTTCCCAAACAAATGACACAAATACACATCACACAATGTCTGGTGCAGATGAGAATATAAATCCCTCTTCGCCATGTTTCCGCGGACAAATGCAGAGAGATTTCAACATCTTTTATCAAAAGATAATAATCTTAATCTTTCATGCAACATTATGTGATCTTGAGATATCATTTTCACACACAGCCTTTCTACCAATGCCAATTCATAAACTAAACATGCTGTTGTTACTCTATGTCATCCTGATTGTTATTCTTTTGTTTTTCAGAATCATGCCGAGGGAACGCAGACTACGTGGCGTGAATTCAAGCACAGTCCGCCATTGCATCACCCTCAATGACGAGGCTGAGGATATCGACATCACCAACGTGCTGAGAGGTCAAAACGTCGAGTTTTCGACATAATTAGGGAACATGCTGCACGGCATGAGGGAATGTGAAGTGGTTTATAGTATTAAATGTTTTGCTGTATGAATTAGTGGTGATGGAGACAAGCAGGTTTGTGAGACTGTCTCATCTCTAATAAAATACCAGTTACTCCAACATAGCGCTAAATGTGCTTGAAAACTATGAAGATTTTAATGAGCATTTTTCTTGGCTGGAAAAAAAATCCTCTCATCTTCGAAAATTCGTAAGACATGGGAGTGGATGGGTGCTAAAGAAAATTGAATCACTGGATGTGAACGTGATTAAATTAATCCAATATACACATCCAGTTTCATTCAAACACCTCAATTCTTAAAACAAAAATTGTATTATAAATGTCAAAAACCTCTCTGACGAAAAATGCTTTTTATGGTCAGTGCTCGCGTATTTCCATCAGAAACAAACGAACTCGCGCTTGACTGTAAAGTATTTGAGCAAGTTTGCTCACACACTTAATACACGAGGTGTAAATTTCCTGGTGTCGACACGCGATATTAAGAAATTTAAAAATCTCAATCCGGATATTGCAATTCACGTCATCGCGTACAAGAACAAAAAGTTTTTCCCCTTCCGTACAAGCATTTTCCGCACTCGTAAGCACCAAATAATTTTTAATGCTAAAAGGCGATGCAGGAAAAACTCATCTGTTTGGTAAATACCGCGAACGGGAAAAACGGGCTATCACGTCTTCTCTCCCACCTTTCAACACAAGGGTCAGTGCACGTATGTAATTTTGGTTCCATAGATTTACATCGACCAAATCTAAAAATTGTGATGGTAAAGCAAATTTGTTGAAACATGTGGAACTTTGTTCCAAGTTTGAATCTCAGCGCGTTTCATATCCTACATGGAGAGACAATTAAATTCAAGAAACTAGGCACGACGTTGAAGAGAAAGTACACCATTTACGCGGATATAGAAACTTATGTTGTTAATATTGATAATAATGATGATGATGAATCCGATTCTGATGAAATTACTCGTAGTACACAAAGAAAACGGCGTGCCATATTCCTGCGGCTATTGTTCGTGTTATAGATGTTAATGGGGAAATCGCCTACGGACCTGTACTCCATAGATCGAGTAGTTTAGACGAAAAAATCATGGAGAAATTCTTCAGGAAATTACAGATCTCGGCGACATTTTGTATGAGGATATGAAACGAGAAATTCCGATGCAAGCTTTATCCGAAAGTCAAGAGTGCGAATTTCAAAATTTGGTAAACTGCGGGCTTTGTGCTGAACCGTTTTTAGACAGCGATATTAAATGTCATCACCACGCGCATGAAACCGGTAATTACTTGTGTGCGGCACATGTTCTTGTATTTAACAGCTCGTACTCCGGAGTACATTTCATGTTATTTTCATAATTTCTCGGTTTGATTCGCATTTTATTCTGAAATCGCTCGGTAAATGTAAAAAAGAAATTTCCGCATCGCAAATACGTCAGAGAGATTTTTGACACTTTCAGTAGGCAAAATCAAATTTTTAGATTCCTACAAGTTTATGTCTGAATCCTTGGAAGTATTGGTGCGTAATTTGGTAGAAAGTACAGACATCGAAAAGAAGTTCGAGCGATTATTTTCGGTGTTTCATGATCCACCTCGCGAACACAGACAGCTCTTGTTGGAAAAAGGAGTATATCCTTACTCGTACATGAGCTGTCCCGAAAAATTCGCGGAAACATCGCTTCCTCCCATCGAATGTTTTCATAATGATTTAACTGATACACCTCTGTCTCGCGAAGAATATGAGCATGCGCGAAGAGTGTTCTCAACATTCAAACTGAAAAATCTGGGTGAATATCATGATTTTTATTTATGTTTGGACATAATGCTATTAGTGGAAGTTTTTGAATCCATGAGGTCTACGCTTCTTAGCTCATATGGCCTTGATGTCACCCATTTTCTTTCCCTCGCTCACTTTATCTCGAATTGTATGCTGAAACACACTAAAGTCGAACTAGAATTGATTACTCATCCTGACATGCAACTTATGTTTGAGGCAGTGATGAGGGGTGGGGTGTCATTCATCGATAAACATTATTGTGAAGCGAATAACAAACATCTACCCGAAACATACGATCCTTCAAAACCGAGTAATTATCTCCTTTATATCGATGCAAACAGTTTATACTCGGAAGCTATGAGCAGAAGCTTACCTGTTGGAAATTTCAAATTCCTCTCAGAGGAAGAAATTTCCAAGCTTAATTTCGCAAATTTGGACAGCAATTCAGAAAACGGATATATAATAGAATGTGATCTCAAGTACCCTCAAGAGTTACATGATAAGCACGCCAGCTTCCCACTCGCACCTCTCCACCAAACACCGCCGCGCGAATTGCTGTCAAACTACCAAACAAATGAGAACGGTCAAACTGGAACAAAAAAGCTCATGAACACACTTTTCGACTGTGAAAAGTACATTGTTCACTATGTCAATTTAAAGTTTACTTCAGCTCGGTTGCAATTATTGAAAGTGCATCGCGTCATTAGTTTTCCCAATCTCCCTGGCTGAAAAGCCATCGACTTCAATATCCGGAATAGACAGAACGCGAAAAATAAATTTGAAATATCCTTCTTAAGGCCTGTTGCAATCTTATCTTTGGCAAGACAATTCAATCTAGTCGTAAGCAAATCAATGTTAAAATTATCAAGGATGAAAAACGGTTAGATAAGTACATTTCAAATCCACTATGTAAACGCTGGCAAATAATAGTCTGAACGTGATCGCGGTTTTCTCTTGCAAGTTGGAACTAAAAATGAACAAGCCTGTCTATTCCGGCTTTTCCGTACTGGAGTTGAGTAAATTCCATATGTATGATTTTTTCTATTGCAAATTACAAAAAATTATACCGTGGGATCGTATAGAACTCTGTATGACTGATACCGACAGTTTTCTTCTAAACCTAAAAGTCGAAGATGTGTATCAGTTGATTAAAGAAAATTTGAGCCTTTTTGATACTTTAAACTATCCACCTTGCCACCCTTGCTTTTCCATGGAGAGAAATAAAGTTGTAGGAAAGTTCAAGGATGAGACTGCCTCAAAACCTGTCCATAGATTTGTAGGCCTAAGATCGAAACTTACTCCTTTCTAGTATGTAACGAGAATGAAGAACCTGTAAATAAATGTATAGCAAAGGGGTACAGACCGGAGTGAAATGTAGAAAACTTAATTTTAATTTATATAAGAAATCATTGTTTGAACGTAGTGAACATGTAGAAAAATTTAAGATGATGAGGTCCTATAATCACACCATGTATCAGGTTGAATGTGCAAAAATCTGTTTGAGTCCTTATGATGATAAGAGGTACATTGCTGAGAACGGTGTTGACACTCTCCCTTTTGGACATTATAGAGTGCCCACAACACTCTAACTCATGCTCAGTATGTCCATGACAATCATCCAACACCACTAATTTGATTGACTGTTGTAAATATCATGAATATTATTAGATCTAAGCTAGCTTTAGAGCTTCATAGCGTGCCGCGTGTGAACTATGCCACTTGCAAATATGAATGAAAAGTGAAAAAGACCTGCTTCAAGCCGACCTTATTGAGATGACAAGTTTATCGCGTTTTAATGAGGGTTATAAATATCTAGTTGTTATTAAATGTTTTTTTAAAATTTTCATATTGTGTACCATTAAAAGACAAGACAAGCCAATCTGTATTTAACGCTCTCAAACCAATTATTTCTAAAAATAAGGGAGTTAAGCTGTTCCAAACAGATCAGGGAACAGAATTCTTCATTCAAAGTTAAAGCATTATTAGATAGATAGTATTAAACATTACCATGTTTTTAGTGATAAGAAAGCCTCCATAGTTGAAAGGCTGAATAGAACACTTAAGCAAAAATTTATATATATTTAACTGAGCGTGGAACCAAAAACTGGATATCAGAGCTAGACAGTTTAGTTCGTGATTATAATGCAACAACGCATTCATCCATTAGAATGAAACCTAAAGATGTGAGGAAGAAAGATCATAATCATGTTTTAATGTCATTGAATTCTGCATTCAATAGACGATATTAATTGAAAAATTCAAAACCAAAATTTAAGCTAGGTGATATCATACAAATCTCGAAGAAACGATTATTTTTCGATAAATCTTATAACATAAACTGGAGCGCAGAGTATTTTGTGATTCACTCTATATTTCCTCTAAACCTATAACCTACTCACTGAGAGATCTAAACGGTGAAGTAATTAGTGGTCGGTTTTATGCAGAAGAATTAAAAAAACACAATTAAACGAATCGGAGAGACAAGTGTATTTGATTGAAAAAATATTAAAACGTGATAAAAAAGGATTGCTAGAGAAATGGATTGGATTTTCAACACCTAGTTATATTAGTAAAGATCAATTATTGGATGGAATAATCTTTTGTAATCTATTGTAAATATCATGTACATTTATTGTAAATAATCTATTGTAATATCATGATGTACATTCATTGAAAATATAATAGAGTATTATTATCAACCATTGTTCTCATTTCAATCCATAGTTTCATTTCGTAATATAAGAATCTTTGCACACTCAATAGCCGATAAGCAGAAAAGAGGGTGAGGACAGAGAAGGTAGATACATCCATCCTCTGTCTGATGATGATGATGACAGGAGGTGGAGAGTGGTGTCTACATCCAATCTCTTGATACGCCCCTCTATGCTAATGCATGTGTGCTCGGTCATTGATCTCATTCATAGCGGCACTGATCTAACTTTTGTAAACATTTTCAGTAGCTTATCAGATCACGTTCTGTACGTTTGTAATCATGAGTCAAATACCAATTGTTAACTTTGATAAATTAATTACAGATGAAGAAAAGCCTGCATTTTGTAAAAATGGAGACTTACTCCCTCATAATGCAAGAATGTTAATTATTTCTCCCAGTGCTGGAGGAAAAACAAATCTCTCATTTAATTTAGAATTTGCTGAAAATGGCTTAAGATTTAAGCACATTCACTTATTTAGCAAGAGCTTATATCAACCAAAATATGTTTTTCTCAAGAAGGTATTTGCAGGTTTGAAAAATATTGGATTTCACATGAAAGAGGATGTGAGCCAAATCCCCATCCGAACCGTATCCCCAAATATAGCTTAGTAATTTTGATGACTTTACAACGAGCAATGTGCCACAGATAAGAGAATATTTTACTATGGGACGTCATCGAATATTTACACACAGGTATTTATATCAGAGCTAGGTTAGAGATGCTACACAGAAACATTCATATAGGTAAGAAATCACCTTACTTACTTCAGCGATGCAATTTCAGCGACCACCACTCCTCCCCCTATCACGTGACCTGGTGTTCACCCATCACTGCTCTTATCCTGGATGATGTCACATTGGATTACAACCTTCTCTGCACTCACATTTTCCACTATTTACAATACCTAAATTAATACAAAATACAACTCTTTCCTTATGTCTACTGGGTTATGCTTTAGAACATCTAGCTTAATTCTAATTTTATAATTCAAATCAATGTTAGAGCTCTCAAATTCCTCCTCTAACCAATAGTTAGACACATACAATTCTTCTAGGCTCTCAAACTGTAAAATATACCGTATCTTGTTTCTATTGTACACTTCTTTTATTGCAATAATGACTAATTCTGATCCTTCTTGTAGATTCTCTAATCTTTTGCACTGTCCTACTTTTACTTTTCCTTCAATTTCCAGCATTGTGATGTTATTATACTGCTCCACTTCTGTCTGTGTGAATGGGGTGTCTTCCAAGTTTTTCCATACATCTGACAAAAATTTTAGATTTTGTATTTTGGAAATGTGTTACCATTATAGCTTGTCA
Source organism: Nilaparvata lugens (assembly GCF_014356525.2). Classification (NCBI taxonomy): domain Eukaryota; kingdom Metazoa; phylum Arthropoda; class Insecta; order Hemiptera; family Delphacidae; genus Nilaparvata; species Nilaparvata lugens. The sequence goes on along the minus strand of NW_024093163.1, from coordinate 5,176 downwards.
TGCCATTGACTGTAATTTCACAAATAATTTCTTCCCTTGGTAGACAAATAATTCTTTTTGGTCGTTGTATGGGATTACAAAATAACCCACTTTCTTAAGGTCTTCTATTGCGTTGTATGCATTTAGAAAAACATTTTTGTGATTATCTTTTACAATGTACACATGTTTCGAACCTTCCTTTTCTCCTAAAACACCTACATATGGAAATTTTCCCTTATTATTTACAGAAAATGCAGTCACATTATAAACTCAACTAGGCTCAAAATTCCTCCAATGTGAATAAAAATATGGCTCAAGTTCCTCTCTCAAATTTTCTATTTCTTTCTCAAATTCTGCTAGCTGCTTATGCTGCTCCTTTATGCTCTCTGTAGCCTCTAAAAACTCAATTTTCCTCCGTTTTAGATCAATTCCATCCAGTTCTAGCTCATGCTTCTTGACTGATAGCACTGTGATAGGAGACAAGGGCTGTATCTCTTTAACAGGGTATGGGAGAAGCTTACAGGTTATGTTTGCTCGTTTTCTTAAGACTTGTGGTATCAAGTTACCTGTTGCTACAAGGCCCAACTCATCTAGGTCAACAACTTTGGATATGCTAGAGAAAACTGTGGTTGACTTGGAGAAATAAGTCTCACCACTTATATAACACTTAATATAACACTTTTGTATAAAACTAATATTGTCCTTGTTGTCTGTATCCTCGAAAATTTCCACATAATTAATGGGTAGTAGATTAAGCTAAATGCAGAGATTACATAGGATATTATTTTATTTCGTTGTTGTGGATTGGTAGGCAGATTTAATTGTACTCCAGTCAATTTCTTGGTATTGCTATTTCCCCAGTAAACATATTGTAAGAGATTGTTAAAAACCAAACAACAGCTATTCTTTAAATTGTTTGTCGTTTAGTCCACATTTTAGCTAAGATAAGAAAATATAGGAGCATTTTGGAAATAGGTCTTACTGTCATTTAAGAGTGACAAGCAATCTTGAATAGGGTCAAATTGATTAGAGCTTAGTTATTTCTAATGCTGTAGTATAAATTGTTGCTTCAAACAAGTAATATCATGCATTTTAGCCAAGTCAGAGGTAAAGGTTTCACATAATCTTGTATCTAGACAGGCAATAAGTCTACAATATGGTTACCTAGCTGCTTATTACACCAGGGCTTGTCATTTGACAAATAAACTTATTATAAATTTTACTCTCACATTATTATTAAACCAAGTCAAGCAATCAATTCCAACAGTTCCATCATATAGGTAAGAAATCACCTTACTTTACTTTCAGCGATGCAATTTCAGCGACCCTCACTCCTCCCCCTATCATGTGACCTTGGTGGTCGGGCATTGCTCCCTCACATCTGTTTTGGCACGCGCTCATGGGCGGAACACTTCCTCCTTTCAAATTGTGTTTGTCTTTTCAGATTTGCTATTGAAAAGAATAATTCTTGAATTATTTTATTCTTGAACCGCTATGGGCGGAACACTTCCTCCTTTCAAATTGTGTTTGTCTTTTCAGATTTGCTATTTGAAAAGATTTTCTTTCAAAGAATTATTCTTTTCAAGAATTTTCTTTCAAAGAATTAATTATTATTGGGAGGAAGTGTTCCGCCCATGAGCGCGTGCCAAAACAGATGTGAGTGAGCAATGCCCAACCACCAAGGTCACATGATAGGGGGAGGAGTGAGGGTCGCTGAAATTGCATTGCTGAAAGTAAAGTAAGGTGATTTCTTACCTACATGATGACTTACAACTGAGCAATGTGCCACAGATAAGAGAATATTTTACTATGGGACGTCATCAAAATATTGACACAGCATATTTTTCAGAGTTATGGAGCTACACAGAAACATTTCACTAGAGACAATGCAAATATGATTATAATTTTTAAGATGGATATATTAAGTCTCAAATTAATTCACAGAGATCATGTTGGAGGAGATATTTCTTATAAAGATTTCAGTAAACTTTGTCATACAGTTTGGAATCGTAAACCGCATAATTTTGTTACAATTTTGAAAGAATGTGATATAAAGGAAGGAAAATATCGGGATTCACTGGACACGATTCTTTCCGTTCAGTAGAGATTAATTCTTTGTACAGTCATGTTGTCTAAAACATATAGGAGGAGGAGAGGAAGGAACATAGTAAATAACAAGAAGGAGAGTTTAATCGAAAAGATTGAGAAATTGAGAAAAGTAATCAGCGACAAGCATAAAAGCTTAGTTATTTTGAAAGACGATCGGAGGAATACAATAGGAAAACGCTCTCACCATTGATAGAACTATAATTGAATGGGAGAAACCAAATCTAGTTTTCACTCTAATCATGATTTTACACCTAAAAAGGAAGAAGTAGAAGAGGAACAAGAGAGTATGGAAATTGATGATAATGAGGAGGATGATGAGGAAGATGAGCAGAGTTATGAGAGTTCAACAGACAATTTTTTAAGCTCGACTAAATTTGAAAACAGTTTACTTGGTTCTAGTAAAAACGATGATGTGCTGTCACAATATCTAAAAACGTTCATGCGGAAAAAATTGAATAATTCAATTAGTTATGGAATTTCATACAATTCTAAAGATGACGTGTATTATATTGGAAATCAGAAAGTAATATTCGACGATGGTTATAGATATTGGTAAAGACAGATTTCGAATAACTCACGGTCTACTTGAGTTATTATTCAGTTCAAGACCGAATTCGAATCTTTATAATCAGAGAATCTGGATAAGTATAAAAAAATCTTAACACTCACAGGCATACATTTAGATCGAAGAGGGTATGTTAAACGAAATCAGGGAATTAAATCGCAAATGATTCAGAAGTTATTCCCAGTAAAAAAATTAGTAAAAAGAAGGGATGGGGTTTATTGAAATTTGCAAAAAATAATTCTCATGATAGAATTTATCAATACTTGATAATTTTGACGAATTAGTGGAAAGATTAAATTACTCTATTCTCAAAAGCTTCTGGCAACACTGGACATGATATTGAGAGCGTGTCTGATTGAAGAGCTAAAAGAAGCAAAACTAATTGTTTAGTGTGACGATGACTCTGCATCGATTCGGTCAAATGATACACCTAGTGCTGGGCCTGCTGTTGCTAATCTTACGTGTGATATTGACTCGATAACGCAGAAGATAATCGAATCGATAAATCAACAAGGAATCAGCAAAGCTGTGAAATTTTATTTAGATTCGCAAATAACCAAACTCGTTTTGAAAATACAAAGAATATTGGAGTGAGCATAATTGAAAGAGACATATTCTAAGTACATTACAAAATTTTAGTGCTAATATTGATAAAGCTATTGGAGAGAGAACTCTAACTTTAGAATCTTCTCTAGAGAGAAGTGAAAACTTTAACAGACAGCTTTTTTTCATCACGTTGGTGAGTATTAACAACGATAAAGTTGATAAAGCTTATTTAGATGAGAAATTAAAAGCCATATCAGATAAAATTAAGAATTTGGAGGTGCTGGACAGAAACTATCCATACTAAATTAAAACAGCTTAGTACAGAATTTTACTAAAGTAAATGAAACACAGCCCTCGCTAATTGATAAGCATATTTAGAATCTACTTTGCAGAAATTGACTAGTTTCATTAACAAAGGAAGAGTTTGAAAAACAATTATCTGAAATGGCAAGTGGAATCAAAGCTAATATTATGGACGGTATTGAACAATTCATTACTAAAGATGCCATTGCTATTCTGATTAATCAAATTGCAGAAAAGTATGCAACTAAAAATGATATTGGAGATTTTATTAAGAAAAACGAGATGGAAGTCGTTGTGAAAAGCATTCGTGATGAAATAGCTGAGGCAATTAAAAATTCGGAAGAGGGTACTGTCATGAGACTGCAGTGTTCGGCTCCATTCATAGATTATCTTAATTTATTCATACACAGGATAGCACATGATATCGTGTCCAGATATGCTCGGGTTAGTTTTCATATGAACTGGATAGAAGCCAAACAACATAACCTTACAGAAAATCAGGTAGCCGAAATAATTACAGAAAAAATGGGGTTAGCACAGTACAAAGGGGTCGTATTGACCCGAAACAAAAATCTCAAAAAGACTGGTAAGCGGTGTAACGCGTAGCTGTAAAGTGAAGGATTCACTTCAATCTGTCAGCATAGCAAAAAGGATTCACTAGTACAGTATAGCAAAAAGGATTCACTTCAATCTGTCACCAAGAGAATTTTTCCCTCTCGAAGGATTTTTTTCCCTCATCTAGCATTCACTTCAATCTGTCAGTGTAGCATTAGATGTAGAATATGGATTCACTTTAATTTGACAGTAGAGAATTTTTCCCTCACAGGGAAATTATTTTTCCCTCACTGAGAGAGAGAGATCACTCTCTCCTTCTTCATCCCCCTCGTCCTCACTGGGGGAGGGGAAGATTAGATTAGATAAGATAAGATGAGATTGGATAAGATAAGATAAGAGAGAGAGGGAGAAGGAGAAGGAGAGGGAGAGAGAGAGAGAGAGGGAGGAGAGAGAGAGAGAGGGGAAATCTATTTTTAGAACACCCCCCACCCACCAGGCGGGGGTGGGGGTGGCGGGATGGACGAGGGGTGAGAGAGGGGAGGGGGTTTTGGAGCAAGAAAGTGTGTTCAAAGTATCAGAATTCATCTACTAAAAGGATCAAAGAAAAATCTGTGGTGTTACAGGGGTTCTATCATCGATAGAACTTTGCATGCAGGTATAGGTAGCTATATTAGTAGGATCGATATCAGTTGTTATGAAAATTCTGGAACACTCCATAGGAATGCAATTGCAACAGTATCTATCCAGACATAGTATAATAAACAAGGCTCAACATGGCTTCATTCCCGGAAAATCAACTATTGATTTATTAGAAACTATGACAGGTGACATTAATAGATCTCTGAATGATAATATGTTTGTAATGGCAGTGGCAACTGATTTGACTATGGCATTTGACCTTGTGAATTATCAAATCATGCTTCGCAAATTAAGTGAAATAGGTATTGGAGGTAAATTACAAAGATTATTGGAGAATTATTCCATCGATAGAACTTTGCATGCAGGTATAGGTAGCTATATTAGTAGCAGCTATGAGCAGACATGTGGATAAGTTCAAGGCAGTATCTTGTCACCTACCCTATTCAACATAATGTGAATGATTTTGCAAGTTTAAATTTT
>NW_024093162.1:0-13432 GCF_014356525.2 Nilaparvata lugens | reverse complement strand
GTATCTCTCTCTCTCTCCAGTCGTGTGTTAATGGGAAGGATATTTTATATCCTGCTAAAAGAATCGACAATTATTTGTGAACACTGCCGATTTATGAAGCTACATCACATTATTATGTTATCGTTATTCTAATTGCATTCTTTTTTTATTCCCATTGATTAATCATTTATACTCTGCGAAATTCGTCGATTAAGTAGCATTATCATCATTTAATGTGAATTAGTGTATAAGCCAGTAAAATATTGTTACATACATAGATGAAGAAATCTAATCTAATCTCATCTGAGATCGCTCCAGTCAGACGTTATTCTGATTCAAAGATACTGATAATCGTTCATCTATCCATCTTCTACTATTATTAGAGTAGAAAACTGGCTTATACACGAACGGAATAGAAAGATTATGATTGACGCATCATCACGTCTCAACTACTCAACTGATTAAAATAATTGAAATTTCGCATAAATAGATTCATGACTAGGCTAATCAAGGATGGTTATAGGCCTATTTTCAATTCTTCAAAATTTCATCACTGACGAATTTTCAGTTTGTCTTGTCTCCAATTTGTCGTAAGTAGAAGAAGAAGAAGAAATAGAAGAAGAAAAAGAAGAAGGTGGAGGAGGCGAAAGAGGACGAAGACGATGAGGAGGAGGATGATGATGGGAGGAGAAGCAGGAGAAGGAAGACGAGAAGAAGGTGAAGGTGGTGAAGAGGAAGAAAAATAAGGGGAAGAAGAAGAAGAAGAATACAAAGAAGAAGAAGACGGAGAAGAAGAGGAAGAAGAAGAAGAAGAAGACGGAGACAAAGAAGAAGAAGAAGAAGAAGAAGACGGAGACAAAGAAGAAGAAGAAGAAGAAGAAGGAGAAAAAGAAGTAAAAGGTGGAGGGAGGCGTAAGAGGACGAAGACGATGAGGCAAAGGATGATTATGGGAGGAATAGAAGCAGGAGGAGGATGACGAGAAGAAGGTGAAGGAGGAGGAGAAGGAGGAGTAGGAGGAGGAGTAGAATGAGGAGGAGTAGGTGTTTTGTTGGTGATGACAAAAAGGGACAACTAAGTTGAGTGGAGTCCGTTTGTGGACTGGCTAGAGAGTCGCCCTTGAGCCAAGCTAAATCCCCCCACCAGTCCTTCTTTTGCCCTCCTTGTAGCCCCCTTCTGCTCTCCTCTATATCCCATTTAGCCCCCTGTTCAACCCTCTCAGATCACCCCCAAAAAGCCCCAACTCACCTCATGGGATTCCATCTCATGGGTTTTTGGGTTGTTAGTCATTTTGTGTGAATCGTATCTCATTTCATCTTTTTCTTTTGCTCTTCCACCCTATTCCTATTCATTCTCATGTTTCTTCTCCTTCTTCCCCTTCTCCTTCTCCTCGTTCTCCTTCTTCTCCCTTTTCTTCTTTTTCCTCGCCATGTCCCTCTCTTTAACTTTTTCTCCTCTCTCTTGCACATTTTTTGTGTATTTAAATATGGGCTTGAGCATACTCAACAATAAATTTTCAATTTTCGAGCAAATTTGACTTACATGATTTTGAACCAAATGCATGATTTTGAACCGCCTTGACGAGCCGAGAAGAATGAAGTGTAGTACGATGAAATCTGAGCATTGTGTCAAAAGTTATAAGTGTTTGAAACTTTGATCCTTGATGTGTTTTTAAGTGTGCCTCTCCACTACGAAATATTGTAATGAAGTGCATCTAACGGATATTCTCATAGAACATAATCTCATGAACTCTTCATTGGCAAATATCAATGTGGGACAATGTAGTTGGTGATGATGGTTGAGCTGAAAATTTGGTGTTTTTCACAATACAAGGAGCATTGTTGTCAGGTGTACCTGGAAATCTATATCAGATATAGCGATCTACCTGATCTCAGATGTAGAGCACGGAAATACTCCCAGAGGGATTTTGAATTTCACATCTGAATGGTAACAATTGGAAGATATTGTTGGTTAAAAACTAAAATTCATCGAAATTGATTTTTTCTTTAAATTTCACTCATTTCTGAAAAATGATAACTCAGTACTCATTGGAGATAGAGAGTTCCAAATTATCTCATTTTATTCAGAATTCTATAATCTAAACAAAAGGCAGAAGCAAATTTTTCTGTCTGATTATGAGATTTGGCAGAAATAGCTGATGACTAGAAAATGAGCCGAAAATACGTGGTTTTTGGGCCACTCTGTATCTAGCACAAAAAATTTGCATGAAGAAATTGATTCTGAACTTCTTTCTTCTACAACTGTGCGTGAAGAAAGAATTTACATACTCAATTCTCCTCGTAAAACATCTTATCTCTTAGGAGAATCTACGTTTTCGCTCGCTAACCATCTGCGCATACGCAGTAGATTTTCTTTACGCTCGCAAATCATTCGCGCATGCGCAGAAGAGTTTCCTTACGCTCGCTAATCAGCTGATGATAAGCTGCTCGCCAAAAGACAAACCACTCTCGGTCAGATCTTAACCTAAAGTCGGTAATTGTACCGATTCTGCAGCCATGATGGATATCAGTGTAGACGAATTATTATAAACTCCGCCAGATATAAGTGATTTCACAGGTTTGTGCAGTTGTAGAAAAAATATTGTATGTAATTCGCGCGTAATGCTTCTTTATCGCTCTTGCAAAATTATCACGCTCCGCTTCGCGTCGCGTGATAACGAATGTTTTGCGCGAGCGATAAAGTCGCGCATTACACTCTTAATACATAAATAGCTATTATGTACCCCAATAATATATTGAAAAATCAGAACTACAATATAAATTGCAAGCACACCCCTTTTTTATGTTTATTTTGACTGAACCAACAGTTCAATAATTATAATTTTCTTAGTTCATGTTATGTGAATTAATCGAAAACTTTGCTGTATTGTAAGCTATTGTATATAAGTGTATAAGCCAGTATATATTTCGATTTACATATGTAAAGTATTCAATCAATCAATCAATCAATGATTCAATCAATCAATCTTATCTCCATCTCTATAGAGAGTAGTTCGACTGCTAGAGCGACCTAAACTGAAAGCTAAACATCGACCTGACAATAGAAATGGACAGGTTTCAACATTCATCTCAAATTCAATGTTTCTTATCCTTATATAATATACTAGCCGGCAGGCTCGCTTTGCTCGCCATATATTGGGCTCCGCCCCCTGGACCCCCGACTGGATTGTCCAAGAATGAGATCATCGGTCTCGCTTCGCTCGCCTGCATGTGGACCTCAGCGAAACCTCTGTACCGAATTTGAACGTATTATGTCAATTTGATCTCGAAAAACACCTGTTACTATATCGGCGTATTTTTGGCGAACAAAATTCTTCCACCTCAGCTAAGCCGGTGTACTGATTTTTTTTAAATATATTTCCATCAATTATTGAAAAAGGTGAGGAAACGCAGAATAGCTGAGAAAACGCTAATTTTGGCTAATTGGATAAATTAGTATTTAGGAGGTCCTGGATAAATGCATTCCAATCTTCAACTTGGTGCCAACCTAACAAAGTCAACTCAACTTAATGCCAACCTGACAAAATTTTTAATTTAGTTACCAGAACAACTGTTTCGAAGAGGTACTCTCTCTAGATTATAGTTCTATATTAACATATGGTATGGACATTTTAATTATAATTCCAAGAGATTGGAATAAGAAGGATATACAAGCTAAAAGACGAACTTTGAACCCTTAAAAACCACCCTTGGAGTTAAAATATCGCCAAAAGATTTCTTAGTGCGCCTCTAAAGGGCCAACTGAACATACCTACCAAATTTGATCGTTTTTGGTCCGGTAGATTTTTAGTTCTGCGAGTGAGTGAGTGAGTCAGTCAGTGAGTGAGTGCCATTTCGCTTTTATATATTATATAGGATATAGATATAGATATAGAATATAGAATATAGAATATAGAATATAGAATATAGAATATAGAATATAGAATATAGAATATAGAATATAGAATATAGAATATAGATATAGATTAGATAGGTCACAACAATATATTCACACCACTTTATTCAGCTGAGAAAGAATATATATTATCATTCCTGTGAACAACCATGTAAACATGTATATATAGCACACACGACGATCTCGGAAAATTGTGTACAGGCGATTTTCATCATCACAAATCGAGGGGAAAAGTTATGATAGGGTTTCCACCGTCAGGAAAAGTAGAGCGGGAAAACTTGGGAAAGTGTTTTTGCTCGCATCTGCAACGATCTCATACTGTCGAAAAGATGCAGATTTGTAGGTCATAGGGGAGAAGAAAAACCACGCTACACTGTAGACTGTGTTCCAACAGAATGAACTGTGGAAAGCTAGCTTTTCATAACTTTATAACATACGAGACAACGCTTAGGTTACTCATAAGATGTACAGTATGTAAGATGTTTCCTCCATCTTCTTCTTCTTCTTCTTCTTCTACTTTTTCTTCTTCTTCTTCTTCTACTTTTTCTTCTTCTTCTTCTCCTTCTTTTCCTTCTTTTTCTTCTCCTTCTTCTTCCCCTGTCCTCTTCTTCTTCCTCTTCATCATCATCATCATCATCTTCTTTTTCCTCTTCTTCTTCTTCCTCCTCCTCCTCCCTCTCCTCCTCCTCTCATTCTTCTCATTCCTCCTCTCCTTCTTCTCACCCCCTCCTCTCCTTCTCATTCATCCACCTCTCCTCCTCCTCTTCTTCATCTTCTTCTGCTTCTTCTTCTTCTTCTTTTTCTTCTTCTTCTTCTTCTTCTTCTTCTTCTTCTTCTTCTTCTCCTTCATCAACTTCTTTCCTCTTCTTCTTCTTCTCCTATCTTCGCCTTCTCCTTCTCCTTTCGCCTTCCCTTCTCCTTCTTCTCCTCCTTCACGTCATTCTCCTGTCTCTCTTTCTTCATCTCCACCAGTCTTCAACTTTTCCTTCTCCTCTCTATAGTCGTTCTCAATTTTCTTTCTCTTCCCCCTCTCCCACCTCCTCTTTCTCCTACTCTGACCACACCTCCTCTCGCATCTTCCGCTTTTCAAAGACGTTTTAGATGCTTTCGTTGAGGCACAGAAAAACCTGAGAATATCAGGTAGTAGAGGAGAATTATTATTTTTCTGAGCACACAGAATAAAGCGTCGTTGAACGGACGGTCCCTTGAAATTGATCTCCAAAGTTAGGCTCTCCATTTCCTTTGATCCCTGCCAGAGACAGAGAGAGAGTGAGAGAGATAGAGAGAGAGCGTGAGTGAGAGTGAGAGGGAAAGGAAGTGAAAGATAGCAAGAGAGAAAAATATAGAAAGAGAGGTGAATAGAGAGAGAGAGTGGGTGAGAGAAAAAAAAAGAAAGATTGATAGAGAGAGAGTGAGAGGGGGAAAAAGAGAGAGAACGAGAGAGGGGAAGATAGATAGAAAAGTGAGTAGAGAGAGAGAGAGTCAGAAAAAAGATTGATTGATTGATTGATTGTTTGAGTACTTTATTTATGTAGATTACAATATATACTGGCTTATACACTTATATACAATAGCTTACAATACAGCAAAATTATAGATGAATTTACATAATATAGACCAAGAAAATAATTATTGAACTGTATATGATATGAAAAAGCATTTTTTAATATAATAACTATGAATAATTATATTGTTATGCATCTACATAAATTGGCGGAGCTTTGGACATATCAATGTCCATTCTTCGGAAAGAATATTAAAAATATCTTCTTCAATAACTCTCTAACAAAAGATAGAGAGAGAGAGGGAGTGGAGGGAGAAAAAGATTGCTAGAAAGGTGAATAGAGATTGAGAGAGTTAGAGTAAGAGAGAGGATGTGGTTGAGAAAGCGAGAGAGTGAGGCAGCATTCGACTCCCGTTCGGACCAAGAAGTGAAATCAAAAAACCGACCCTAAGATGTTTTTCTTGAGTTTCCCGAGTTTTTCTCAGAGTTTTTCATCCAGATTCAAGTCCTGTCGGTGACAGTTGAGTTCCTTCCTCAGTAACTGTCAAGTTTATTAAAAAGATCGGGTGAAATTTTGGAGGATTTGACGTTTTTTAACGGTTGGATTCATTTTAAACTTTCAGCATTTGTCAAATAGGAAGAACGGATGCTGTTATTCAAAAGCTCTGACAAAGTAGATTGAATTCCACTGTAGAGGTTTCCATGTAAATTAATTCCTTTGCTGTCATTCGTATACAAAAATATGAGTTTTTTGTGATTTTGTGAAAAGTGATTTCCATTTCAATCGTAATCGGAAAACGATCAGGTTTCAGTCAGAGGTTCAAAAATGAGATGGGATCGAAATAAAGGTATGACATTCATTGAAGTCGTGGGAAATTTGTCATCATTATTGGACACCCTGCAAGGTTTCATTGGCTGTCATTGAAACAGAAAAAAATGTGTTCAAAAATAACTCATTGAAGTTGTGGGAAATTTGTCATTCACTGGAGACCCTGGAAGGTTTTATCAGTTTAATTCAAATAGAAGAAATTGTGTTGGAAAATAACTCTATTGCTATTAAATTGAAGTCGTGGGAAATATGTCATCATTATTGGAAACCTGCAAGGTTTCATTGGCTGTCATTGAAACAGAAAAAAATGTGTTCAAAAATAACTCTATTGCTATTCATTGAAGTTGTGGGAAATTTGTCATTCACTGGAGACCCTGGAAGGTTTTATCAGTTTAATTCAAATAGAAGAAATTGTGTTGGAAAATAACTCTATTGCTATTAAATTGAAGTCGTGGGAAATATGTCATCATTATTGGAGACCTGCAAGGTTTCATTGGCTGTCATTGAAACAGAAAAAATTGTGTTCAAGAATAACTCTATTGCTATTCATTGAAGTTGTGGGAATTTGTCATTCACTGGAGACCCTGGAAGGTTTTATCAGTTTAATTCAAATAGAAGAAATTGTGTTGGAAAATAACTCTATTGCTATTAAATTGAAGTCGTGGGAAATATGTCATCATTATTGGAAACCTGCAAGGTTTCATTGGCTGTCATTGAAACAGAAAAAAATGTGTTCAAGAATAACTCTATTGCTATTCATTGAAGTCGTGAGAAATTTGTCATTATTATTGGAGAACTTGCAAGATTTTATTGACTGTCATCCAAACAGAAGAAATTGTGTTCAAAGATAATTATTAAGCCATCGAATTCGGAGAATGAAGAGTCAGCAATTTTTGAACGAATTTACAAAAATCTGGTGTGTTGCTCTCACACAGCTTTCCTTGCCGTTATGAAAATTGATCACCTGACGCTGGTGTTCCCGCGCATCTCAAGTCTACTATGCAAGGATCTGAGCCAGCTGGTGACAAGACAATAACGCTGGAGACATACGAGGTATGCTATCTCTTCATAGTGAATCATTTGATAGAATCAACAGTTGCCAACAGTTTGCAATTGGATAATCACATTTTCTCGAATTTCGAGCTTATTTTAAATTTTAGGTGAAAATGATACGAAATTGTAGAGATTTTCATGCTCAATCTTCTCTACTCGAAGTTTGTTGTTCAAATTGTATCTGAAGCCTGATAATTGGAAATCTAAAATCAAACTTTGCATAGATGGGGCGGAGCTCCTGAAATTTCTACAGACATGAGACTTGTGGCAGTTGATAGAACTTATCAATGACTATTCTAGGTATACATTTGATCGAAATCGTTGGAGCCGTTTTCGAGAAAATCGCGGAAAAACCCTGTTTTTGAGAACATTTTCGCCATTTCGGTCGCCATCTTGAATTGCATCTGGTCGGAATTGTTCGTGTCGGATCCTCATAGTGTAAGGACCTTAAATTCCATATTTCAATTCATTTCGTTAATTGGGAGATGAGATATCGTGTACACAGACGCACATACACTCATACACACACACACACACATACAGACCAATACCCAAAAACAACTTTTTTGTACTCAGGGAACCTTGAAACGTATAGAAATTTAGAAATTGGGGTACCTTAATTTTTTTCGGAAAGCAATACTTTCATTACCTATGGCAATAGGGCAAGGAAAGTAAAAAAATGATGAATGTCAATATGAAATTGTAGAGCATTGAAATTGACAAGATAGTAGTCTGTATTTTTGAAAAAATCTTCAGGACTTGAATCACAGCTATCCACTACTAGTAGTTCTGTGAACAGTAGACCTCACGCAGTACTTTCATCCACAAGTACCTGATTGAAACTGTAGACCTTATGGAAATTTAGCAATAGATTGGCTTCTCCACACATCTGTGTAATCACTTGTCAGCTGATTTATGATGAATAATTTTATAGTCTAATTTTCACTCCAATATTGGCGTATGAAGGAGGCTACTTTTACCTTTTATATTATCCTTGAAATTCAAAATTTCAAAATACCTTGTATATACGTCGACGCGCAATTAAAAAAGGAACATACTTGTCAAATTTCATGAAAATCTATTACCGCGTTTCGCCGTAAATGCGCAACATAAAAACATATACACATTTTTAAACATTTGAACATTCAAACATTTAAACATTCAAACATTTATAAATTCAAACATTCAAACATTTAAACATTCAAACATTCAAACATTCAAACATTCAAAATTTAAACATTTAAACATTCAAACATTTAAACATTAAGATGCCAAACCGTCGACTTCAATCTTAGACCTCACTTCGCTCGGTCAATTAGCTATATAGAAGAAGATGAAAAATCGAAGTATAGTGAGGTCCACGTTATAATAATGGCAGTAGAGAAGGATAGTAGAAGATCGTTGCATAATTATTCTCTGGTGCTTCTTCTTCTAAAACTTTCATTCTCTCTCACCCATCTATAGACTCCATGTTCAATATAAGTAATATTCGTTCTTCGAATTCCTCGGTCGACAGGTATATAATATCCACTTTCACTTATTAATACTCCATTTCTGAGAATCGAATATAATCTTTTTACTATGCAAAATAAGTAACTTCGCGACTTTCACTCAAGACTCGGTAAAATCGTTGAATTCGCGGAATTTCATTCAATATGCTAATAAACCCCTTGTTGGAGGAAGATTACGTTTCCTAGAATTCAACTGACAAGAAATATCACCATTTTTCTCTCCCTCTCATCGAAAATAAATAATTCCAAACATATTCGCATTGCTTTTGAAAATAAATTCAATTTATTCACTGAATATTCGGATGGGATTATGATGAATAAGATGTGATGAATATGATGGATGGAATATTTTAATGTAGTCTAAATATGATTTTACAGTATTCGAATGACGTTGCAGATTACATAATAATGATACATTATCTGAGAGAAGAACGAGAAGTAGAAGAAGAAGAAGAAGAAAAAGGAGAAGAAGAAGAAGAAGAAGAAGAAGAAGAAGAAGAAGAAGAAGAAGAAGAAGAAGAAGAAGAGCAGTGAGAAGAGGAACATGCAGAAGTACTTGCCTGTCCCAGTCATAAAACCGGAGTGTATGAATTTATGACATGGCAGATTTCTTATAGAGTAGCCTACTGATGTTTTCTTTGCTTTTATCTGTTGTTGCTAGTGGTTTTTGTTGCTTGTAGGTTTTTAATAATTTATCCTTCAGGACAGCCAACGATCTATTCATCTCTCTCACTCTCTATCGCTCTATCTCTATCTCTCTTACCCAATTTTGCTGTATTGTAAGCTATTGTATATAAGTGTATAAGCCAGTATATATTGTAATCTACATAAATAAAGTACTCCATCAATCAATCAATCAATCAATCAATCTCGCTCACCACTCTCACACACACTCTCTCACTTTCACATACTCTCTACTTCTATTCTTCTCCCACCCTTGATGGAGAATTTGTGGGAAAGATATTTCCAATATTCTTCCCGAAGAATGGACATTGATATGTCCAAAGCTCCGCCAATTTATGTAGATGCATAACAATATAATTATCTATAGTTATTATATTACAAATTGCTTTTTCATATCATATACAGTTCAATAATTATTCTCTTAGTCTACATTATGTAAATTCATCTATAATTTTGCTGTATTGTAAGCTATTGTATATAAGTGTATAAGCCAGTATATATTGTAATCTACGTAAATAAAGTACTCAATCAATCAATCAACCCTCTCTCTCTCACTCTCACCTTATCTTTCTCCTCCTTCCTCACAATTTGATACGTTCAGCAACTTTTTTGTTTGAATCAGTAAATGATACTGAAAATAAAAAGCTGGGAGAGAACTAAACGATTGACAGATCATGTCAAAACACATGCTTATTCAGTTATAAGTCGAATAAATCAAAACAAATGAAATTACATTCTCTACAAATAGTTACATCCTTGTCTATCATTCGACAAAACAGATAGCGCTATCCCTCTCGATAGTTAGATCCACGTTCTAATGGCAATGAAGAAAGATAGCAGAACAGCGTTGCCGATCCTCTGTCTTGTCAATGCCCTCCATAGACGATAGCTCATACAGGTTTATTGATGTAATATTAACTGTTCATTCTCGTTTAAAATAATCAATCATATTTTGTCAACCAATAAATTATATTCCTCAATCAATATACTCCTCAAGGAGAAGGAGAAGGAGAAGGAGAAGTAGAAGGAGAAGGAGAGAAGGAAGGAGAAGGAGAAGAAGAAGAAGAAGAAGAAGAAGAAGAAGAAGAAGAAAAAACGAAGAAGAAGGAAGAAGAAGAAGAAGAAGGAAGAGAAGAGAAGAAGAAGAAGAAGAAGAAGAAGAAGAAGAAGAAGAGGAGGAGAAGAAGAAGAAGAAGAAGAAGAAGAAGAAGAAGAAGAAGGAGAAGAAGAAGGAGGAGAAGAAGAAGGACAAGGAGAAGAAGAAGGAGAAGGAGAAGTAGAAGGAGAAGGAGAAGTAGAAGGAGAAGGATAAGTATAAGGATAAGGATAAGGAGGAGGAAAAAGAGGAGGAGAAGGAGAAGGAGATTAGATTGGATCAGATTGGATTAGTTTTCTTTATTTATGTATGTTACAACAATTACTGGCTTATACACTAATTTATATTAAGTGACGATAATGCTAGTTATCCAAAGAATTTTACAAAGTATGAATAATTAATTAATCAATGAGAATAAAGATTGAATGCAATTAGAATAATGATAATATAATAATGTGATGTAACTTCATAAATCGGGGCGGTGTTTCAACAAATAATTGTCGATATAAAATATCCTTCCCATTAACACACGACCGGGGAAGGAGAAGGAAAAGAAGAAGAAGAAAAAGAGGATGAAGAAGAAGAAAAAAAGAGGGGAAAAAGAAGAAGAAGAAGAAGAAGAAGAAGAAGAAGAAGAAGAAGAAAAAGAAGAAGAGAAGGAGAGGAAGAAGAAGAAGACGAAGAAGAGAAGAAGAAGAAAAGAAGAAGAAGAAGAAGAAGAAGAAGAAGAAGGAAGCAGAGAAGAAGAAGAGAAGAAGAAGAAGAGAAGAAGAAGAAGAAAATGGAGAAGAAGGTGATGGTGGTGGAGAAGGATGAGGATAAGGAGTAGAAAGAGAAGCAGGAGGAGGAGAATAATTAAGAAGAAAAATTAAGAGAAGAAGAAGAAGAAGGAGAAGGAAGAAGAAGAAGAAGAAGAGAAGAAGAAAAAGAAGGAGAAGAAGAAGAAGAGAAAGCAGAAGATGAAGATGGTGAAGAGGTGGAGGAGAAGGAGTGGGAGGAGTACGATGAGTAGGAGGAGAGGTGGCTGAAGAGTGCGGAAGAGGTGAATGAGAAGGTGAGGAGGAAAAAGATGAAAGATAGATAGAGAGATAGATATTTATTGATAATGGAAGAAGGAGAGGAGTAGGAGGACGAGGAGAAGGAAGAAGAAAAAGGAGGAGAATAATGAGAAGAAGAAGAAGAAGAAGAGAAAGAGGAAGAAGAAGAGGAAGAAGAGAGAAGAGAAAAAGTTTACGAGAGCGCCATGAAGAAGGAAAAGAAGATGAGTGAGAAGAAGGAGAGGGTGAAGGAGAAGGAGGAGAAGAAGGAGAAGAAGAAGAAGGAGGGAGAGAATTCGTGGGGAGAAAGTTGACAAGAAGAACTAGAAAAAGACGAAGAAGATGATGAAGAAGAAAAAGAAGAAGAAGAAAAAAAGAGGAAGAAAATTGAGTAGCAGTAAAAGAAGAACGAGAAGAATAAGATATGGTACAATGACAATATTTCATGAGAAACTTACTGAGAATCTTGTAAAGTGCCGAATCTGGGATGAAATGTAGGCGCATGCGTTTGAATGCTGAATGCTGTCACATAGACTACCTGAAACAAACAACAGTTATGATTGATTAATGAATTGATGCCGTGTTTCCAGTTGAGGGGACAATCAATCAATCAATCATCGGATGAATTAATTCATCAGTCGTGTCTGTCGGGGACAGGTGGTCAGTCACCACTTCATTAATTCATTTGCTGCTGGATGAAGTGATGAATGAAATGATAAGGAATTTATCTATTGTTGGTCATTAGTTGAACTGTTTTGAAGTTTCAAGGTCGAGGCTTTTCAGAGCTAAACTATTGTTTCAATTGGGAGGTACTGGGTTCGATTCCTGGGCCGACAAATAATTTTTGTATAGTAGCGCTCATCGAATTTCTATCTAGCTGTTCACCCTGTTGTCAATATTTGCAGTAGCAGAAGTCTTCTGGGTGAATTACAACATTCAATTGGGATCTTCGTTTAATTGACCGAACGAAGTGAGGTCTAAGATTCAAGTCGAGGGTTTGTCATTTCCTTAATGTTAAAATTTTCAAATGCTTATATGTTGCGCATTTACGGAGAAACGCGTAATAGATTTTCATGAAATTTGACAGGTATGTTCTTTTTAAATTGCGCGTCGACGTATATACAAGGTTTTTGGAAATTTTGCATTTTAAGGATAGTACAAAAGGAAAAGGAGTCTCCTTTGAACGCCAATATTACCGTAAATATCCGACTTTAGAATAATTAATCATATATCAGCTATCTAGTAGACTATGATACTACCTGTTCAAAAACATCGAACATCTTGAAAATGTAATTTTCATTAACGTTAGTAGACAGTTGACTATAGTAATACCCGTTCAAAAACATCGAACATTTGAAAATGTATCTTTCCATCAACGTTGTAGACAGTTGCAGCCAGACCTGATAACAGCGCTCACACTCACATTCCGGGACGACACGTCACGGTACGATAGGACACAAAGCGCTATACTAATCATATCTTCATATCTTCATATCGATACAATATCTTATCCATAATAAACATGTATATATCGATTGTTTATTTAGGATTTTTTCTAGACATTTTAAATTGATGAATTATTTATTAATTTTTGAGAAAACATAACAACAGGTCAATATAACTTACTGAGCGCGAGGTCTACTGTTCACAGAACTACTAGTGAATAGTAGCGCTCATCGTTAAGATGATTTCCATCTAGCTGTTTACCCTGTTGTCAAAATTTGCTGTAGCAGAAGTCTCCGGGGTGAATTACAGCATTCAATCTGGATTTTCGTTAAATAATAATCATAGAAACTATTGTATTAATTTTATAGATATATTCGGCT